>NC_133407.1:173236590-173539621 GCF_049350105.2 Macaca mulatta | reverse complement strand
ATGTGGTTCTTGTCTTTGGTTCTGTTTATATGCTGGATTATGTTTATTGATTTGCGAATGTTGAACCAGCCTTGCATCCTATTTGCTGTTTCTTAAAGCACTTTGGCTTTTTAGCAACCTACTCACTTCTTTGAAAATGTACAACTAACAACTTTGAACTTATCAATGGGATAAAGGGTTAATTACATACATAGATTTACATTCCTCTTTGATTGCAGAACATTTTTATTTTATTTGGCTTACTTCAGGAGTAAAGTTTTCCTGTTCATTTATGTTAATTGTTGACCTTTTCTCTTGATTAAGCCTGTATCCAATTACAATTGGAGACATATTTTATGTTTACCTAATATGGCACACATAAAGTCTAAATACAGAAATAAATGTTGTGTAGCTAGCATAAAATCTGACACGTAAAGAAGAGATTTTTCAACAAACAGCTCTATATTTCAACAGCCATTGTTTTAGCACTCTAATTCAGTGCAACATAAAACTGAGAACTTTGAGAAATAGACAGAAATTGCAATTGATCAAGAGCTCCAGGAACCAAAAAACTGATGGATTTAATTTTGAATATCCAATTCTAAGAGCTTTTAGGAATAAATTGTGAGAATACAGAATTGTCAGAGTTTGAGAGATAATATCACCAATATATTTAGTACTATAAAGACCACACCATAAGCATGGTATATTGTTCTGGACATCACCTTTGAAGAAGGATGTTCATATGGTGTAGTTTGTATGAATGAGAGCTGTGTGGAAAACTGAGACCTCAGATCATGCCACATAATCAACTAATGGACTAACTAGGGATATTCACCCTACACAAGAGGCCAATCAGAAAGCAAGCTAACAAACTTGATAGTGGTTTTCACATATTTGAGGGACTCTTATGGTAAAGATCAACCAGACTTGTTTTTTTAAGATATCCAGGGATTAGGAGGTAGGTGAAAAATGTAATGCTATATTTTCATTTTAATATAGGAAAACTCCAAATATTTAGAACCACTTATTAAAACTATAATAGTCTGCCTTAAAAATAACAGTGTTTTTTTGACCCTGGAAATGGTAAAGGAACACCTAAATAGTCATTGAGTTATGAGGAAATAAAATACAATAGAAGATATAACTAATACTTGAATTAACTGCATATCAGTGTGCCCTGTAAGTTTGATTATTTCTGAATATATGGGATAAAATGATTGTAGATGTTGATTTAAAAGGTAATGATACATTAAAAACACAAAATGCTGACATCGGTTTATCAAAATATGTATTAACCCTGTACACTGAAAACTTCAAATAATGCTGAGAGAAATGAAAGAAGACCTAAATAAATGGTGATATATAACAAATTTATGTATTCGGAGATTCCATGTTTTTAAGGTGTTAATTTTCCCCTAAATCATTTACAATTCAAGGAAATCCAAATAAATGTTTCAACAGACATATTTTGGTAAAAATAGATAAACTGAATCTAAGGTGTATTTCAAGATGCAAACAATTTAAAATAATTAAGCATTTTTGTAAAATAAGAACAAAGCTAGAAATCTTGCACTACCATGGTTTCAAATCTTACTATAAAGCTACAGTAATCAAGACAATGTGGTATTTGCAAAAAGATAAAGATATAGTTTAGTGAAACAGTGATGATTTTAGAAATAGATCTCCACATATGTGGTCCATAAGTTTTTGATAAATATGTCAAAATAATTCAATGGGTAAAAGAACAATATTTTCACCAATTTAATATTAGAACAATGAACAAGAACAAATGGAAATTTACATAAATAATACGAACCTCAAACTCTTATCTTACAAAATTAATTTAAGGTATACCAAATAAAAGCTAAGATTGTAAAGCTTCTGGATATAAACATAACTAGACAAAAACTTGCAAGAGACACTTAAAACATTGCTATAATAGAAAAAAATAATAGATTTGACTTCAGGAAAATGAAAAACATTTCTTATCAAAAGTGATTATTATGAAAATGAAAATGACTGCGATCAGAATATTTGTGTCCCCGGTTAATTCACATGCTGATTTCTTAACCACTAAGGTGTTGGCATTAGGAGGTGGGGTCTTTGGCAGGTGATTAGATCATGATTGGGACGTAAAAAAAAAGACCCCAAAAGCTAACCTGCCTCTTCCACCATGTGAGGACACAGCTAGAAAGTGCCATCTATGAAGAAAGGAGGTTCTTACCAGATACTGTATCTGCCAGTGTCATGATCTTGAATTTCCCAGGCTTCAGAATTGTGAGAAATAAATTTCCATTGTTCATAAGCTACCATGCGTATGATATTTTGTTATAGCAGCCTGAATGGACTAAAACAAAAAGAAAAGCCACAGACTGAGAAAAATATTTACAATATGTATATCTGACAAGAATTTGTAAATTTGTACCTCATATACATATTTGTAGATAGATAGATAGATAGATAGACAGATAGATAGATAGATAGGGAGATAGATAGATGTAAACATAAATGCAATCCCATCAAGAAAAACAAATCAATCAATAGGAAAATGGGTAAAATACTTGAACAGACATTTCACAAAAGAGGATATATGAATGGAAAGTAAGCATGAGAAAGATGCTCAGCATTATTCGTTACCAGGAAGAGCCAAGCTAAAATTACAGCTAGGTACAATTCCCCATCTAATAGAATGGCTAAGATTGAAAAGATTTACAACAAATGCTGGCAAGGATTTAGAGCAACTTGAATACTTAGACAATATAAGTAAGAAATAAATGGATAGATCTGCTTTGGAAAACTATTTTGCAGTTTCCTGTAAATGTAAACATAAACCAACTGTATCAACCAATGATTTCACTTCTAAGTATTTGCCCAAGAAACATGAAAACATTTGTCCATTAAAAAGATTTGTACATGAATATTCATAGTAGTTTTATTTATAAGAGCCAGGAACTAAAAACAACTTAAATATTTATTAGCAGGTGAATTGACGAACAAATTTTCATAAATTTGTACAACAGGGTATTGCCAAAAGTAAAAATAAACAAACTACTTCTATAGCAATAGCGTGGATGAATATAAAAGATAGTGTCTTACAGAAAGCCAGATGCAAGTAAGTTTATACTGTATGAATCCATTTCCATAAAATGTTAGAATGGCAAAATAATCTTTAGTAACAGAAGGTATATTAGTAATTTTCAGGGGCTTTGATGGGAAAGATTTGAGGCAAATAGGCATTTTTTTGGGGTAACAGAAATATTTTTACCTTAATTTTGATGATAACTACACAGGTATATATATTTATTGAAACTCCTTAATTGTATACTTTAAAAAATGCATTTTATTTCTAGAAATCATACCTCAATAAAGTTACTTTAAGAAAAGATGATGACCAAAATGCACGTGGTAAAAGTAATCAGAATATGGAGCTAAAATATTATAGAATCCTCTTAACAGCCATTATTTTAGAAAAAAGAACACAATAAAAGCATTGTTCAAAAGACTACCAAAGGACCGAAAGTCACTAAAGAAAAATCAGATACAGAATGAAAACAAGAGGGGAAAAAGGCCGGGTGCGGTGGCTCACGCCTGTAATCCCAGCACCTCGGGAGGCTGAGGTAGGAGAATTGCTTGAACCCGGTGGGTGAAGGCGGCAGTGAGCAAAGATCACGCCAGTGCACTCCAGCCTGGGTGACAGAGTGAGACTGCATCTCAAAAAAAAAAAAAAAAAAAAAAAAAAAAAAAGAAGAGGGGAAAAAGAAGTGGATAAGGAAGGATAGAATTATTTGTACTAATAGATACTTTTCCATGTAAAGAATGACTAAATATGTTGTGTAGAAATAAAATCAGATTATAAAGAAAAATGGTAATGTTCTAATAGTGCTTGCAGGAAAAGAGATTCTTAGTAAGTAATGTAATTTAGAACAAGCTTGAAAGAATGTTCTCCTGGTACATCATACCAAACTGTCTTTTCAATAAAAAAGACATATGGCATTAATTATAAGATGGTCATGTGAAACGTACATGTTAATTTTCATATGAAAGAAACTGCATAAAATAGTTTTATGACTACTATCATCATTATTATAATGCCTCCAAGATACTCGCCCAGCTTGGAAAAATAATTCAAATTTCATGTCAATTGCAGCATGATAAATCCAAGAGGTTGCTGTTATCACATTGAGAATAATAGCCCTTTTTCTTTAAAATCAGCAGGGAAAATGGGAGCAAAATAAAATGCAAGTTCTGATATTTCTCAGTGTTCCTATATCACTGGCAGGTTGAAGAAATAAGCCGTGTGTGTGTGTGTGTGTGTGTGTGTGTGAATAATTACTGAGTTCAAGCTATTCTTGCTTTCTTCTGGTTACAACCAGCACTTGAGATAAAAGCTTTGGACACAGGTTCAGACTTGTCTTGTCAGGGACTTTTTTTCTCTCGCAGCCATGTGTTGTGAATATCTGCTTTTTGGGTTCTGGGCTTTTCCCTTCTGCATGGATTTCTAGTAACCACTAGTTCTCTGCTACTTTGGCTGTTTTCTCTGAACTCCAACTCTGGCTGTGTGGTTAAGGTATCCATCATGGCTGAGTAGCTCCTAAGACTCCTGGGTCACCCAATACTATGGGTAGAAAAGATATCCGCTAAGTTAGAGTAGGATGGTTTTATACAGCTAGCTGAGAATAATATTTCTCTGTTGAGTAAAAAAAGAACAAATTATAAAGTAATAAATTTATATGTGCACATGGTAATAAAATAAAATTGACAGAAATGCTAAAATAAAAATGACAGAAAGTCTAAAACAAAATCTACAGAAAGGCTAAAATAAAAAGCTAGCAACTTTCAGCTTCAGCGTATTCCTTTAACCTCCCTGTATCTTAACCCAGAAAAAAACTGTTGTTAATCTTTTTTATTTTCATATATTTTGTGGATTATTTTACTAAGTATAAACAATAGGCATATAACACTGTTTACTGGCTATTTATACATTATTAACTGAAGATGAAGACATGTTATTTACAGTCTAATCTATCGTTCTTATCCCTCTATGCTTTATACTTATGTAATTATTATTAATTTCATCATAGTTTTCCCTAGATATCCCTAGTTAATTTAAAGAAATTGCCTGTTCATGTAACTTCTCCTCTCCTTCCTTAGAACAGGGTCTTTATTTTCAAACAGGCTGGAGTTCAGTGTCATGACCATGGCTCACTAAAGCCTCGACCTCCTGGGCTCAAGTGATCCTCCTGCCTTAACCTCCAAAGTAGCTGGGACTATGGGTGCATGCCATGATGCTCAGCTTTTTTTGTTTGTTTGTTTTGTTTTTCTTTTTTGACATGGAGTCTCACTCTGTTGCCCAGGCTGGAGTGCAATGGCGCGCTCTCTTCTCACTGCAAGCTCCACCTCCCGGATTCACGCCATTCTCCTGCCTCAGCCTCCTGAGTAGCTGGGACTACAGGCGCCCGCCACCAAGCCCGGCTAGTTTTTTATATTTTTAGTAGAGACGGGGTTTCACTGTGTTAGCCAGGCTGGTCTCGATCTCCTGACGTTGTGATCCACCCGCCTTGGCCTCCCAAAGTACTGGGATTACAGGCGTGAGCCACCACGCCCGGCCGATGCTCAGCTTTTCTAAAGAACTTTTTTGTAGAAAGGGAGTCTCTTTATATTGTCCAGGCTGCTCTTGAACTCCTGGCCTGAAGCGACCCTCTCACTGTGGCCTCCTAAAGTGCTGGGATTATAGGCATGAGCCATTGTGCACAGCCTCATTAACTCTTGAAACCTATCTTTATTATTTCTTCAAATATTTTCTTCTATCCATTTATCCTCTTCCTTTTTGAACAGTCCTGTTTTCAAGGTGATGACACATTTATTTCTATTATCCATAGTTTAGCTTTAACATTTTTTGTCACTTTCTTTTATTGCTGCATGTCAAATAAGCTCCTCAATCAGATACTCAATTTACTATTCTTCTTTCAGCTGTCCATTTATTCTGCTGTTTGTTCCAAAATTGCAGTCTTTAATTTTATTAATGTCTGTATCTAATAAAACCACTTGATTTTAAAGGTGTTTTTTTTGTTTGTTTTCATTACCAATCTGTTTCTTTATATTTCAAATGTATTTTGAAATGTTTATCTTATATTCTTGTTTTCCTAAGTTCCAGAATTTTGCATCAGATGGTATTTAAGTTTACAGTTGTTTTTAGTTTACTTTCTTTTGGCCACCTATGTTCTCCTGAAACATCAACTATATGACATAATAGTGTATACTGAGGAAGAAGTGTTTATTGAAATCCATGCCTCAGTAAGATTTTGAAAGGAGGAAGATGATATTGATGGCAGAGGACCAAGCCCAAGAAAACAATGTTAATTACTGTCCTCTGCTGGCTTTTCCCTGGACAACTCCTTAGGTCTGGATTTTGCTTCAGGGAGAAACAGCATTGGCCAGAGCAGTCTTCCTAGATTGAAGTCCCTAGACTTGGTGTTTGGAAGGATGCGATGGATGAAAGGTTTTTTTGAGCAATGCAAGCCAGCCCACAGTTGCTTTAATCAATTTCTTGTGCCAACAGAGCTTTTGCATAGGCCAAATTTACCCCTGAATACTAGTATCCTGATTTCTGAGGATTTATGTGGTATAATGTCAAAGAAAACCAGAGCCAGACAGAAGTTAAAGTGGTGAATGCAGATTTCATTCAAGGCTATTGTAATAGGGGAAATGAGATCCCAGCAAAGAACTGGGCACCATTCCTAATACAGCAGGGAGAGGTGTGGGATTTATAGCCAAGGAGAAGGAAGTTGGTATGGAAAATTACTAAGGGGAAACATCATGTCTGGGGAGAATTCTGACTGAACCAACCTAACAAAATTCCTGCTGAAGGCAGGCCAAGGGATAAGATACCAATGATGGCTTATGAGGAATTTTAACCAGATATTGAGAGCTATCAGGTAATAAGAACGGGGAATTCTTTCTCAACTGACTTGGCAGGGTTCTTTTCTAAAACTGGATTTTACAAAGAAGTGTATATATGGGACTACAAAAAGGTTCAGTAGTCTGACTAAAGTTTAGTCAAGCAAAGAATCTTCACTAATAGAAACCAGGAATAGTAATTCCAAGTCAACTTTCAAGAGAGATTAGGAGACCTTTAAAGCTTTTTCCAACTGATGTAGGACAGGCAAGCCCCAAAATTGGGGCTTAGCCCAGGAGGGTTCTTGGCTTCACCCAGGAAAGAATTCAAGGGCAAATTGGTGATATTAGACAGCAATCTTCTATTGAACAATAGAACTCCTTGCAGAGCAGGGCTAACTTATAAGCAACTGTATTTATATTCACTTAAATCCACTTACCGTTATGTGTAAATTGAGGGGCAAGTCAATGCAAATTGAGGGTGGGTTAATTAGAACTTTGTAGGAAAGAGATGGTAACTTCTGGGTCATTGCCATGGAAAGCTATAGCTACTTTCAGGTCATTGTCATGGCATTTATAAATTGTCATGGCTCTGGTGGGAGTGTCTTATGCTAATGAGCAGTGACGGGAACCCAGGAATTACCCTGGTGGCCATTTGCTGGTTCCTGTAGGTTTCTTCACTTTATCCTTTCTGGATGGGATCCTGTTTAGATCAGCAGGGTTTTGACCAAGAAACAATTCCTGCTGATGTCCTACTTCACAACCCACCCCTTTACTGCTAGCTCAATAGACACACACACACACACACACACACACACACACACACTGATTCACATAAGTTTGGGACAGCTTTCAACCTGGAGGAAGTGATTTCTCATTTGTTTTCTTAGTCCCTGACGTCCATAATATTCTCCTAATTTAGATGGGCAATATTAATCCAGATTTTCTTTTAATCTATCTTTGTTTACCCTACTTTTCATTCCTATTATTTATCACATTTTCACACTCTGACCTTGATGTTCTATAATAACAATTTAATGTGAATCACCTCTCTCACTGAGTGGCATCTATCTTCCAGGTCTACAACTTCATAAGGAGCTTTATTCCAGTATTTTTAAATTTATTTGACCATAATCCATACTATCAATCATATTTTTTATTATAAGCCTGAATATAACTACAGACATATGTATACTGTATATATGAATTATTTTCCTTAAAAAATACCTAACTTTATTATAATCAAATACACTTTTTCTCATTATATTTCACTAAAAGTGTGTGCCATGATCCATGATTCCTAAAAAAATTCCATGACAAACAAGTTGGTTTCACATTGTTTTTATCTCTTCACTTTTATATTTTATTCACATCTATTATTCTTATTCTAGATTTTCTTATTTTCTTTTCTTTCTTCTTTTTGAATTTATTTCCAGTCTATCCTGGGTTTTACTCTTTTGACAATGTTTACAGCTTACTTATCCTGCCATCTTTCTGTGCAAAATCCAGGCAGAAAAAAAATCAATTATAAAATTATTCAATTGGTCATCTTCAGTTGTCTTCTCCCAAGTAGCTTAACTGGGCTGGAGAAAAATTAACAAACTACTTAAACTAATGCTAATATTAATGTATTATCCAACAATTTGATACAAAGCTTAAATTATCTATATTACTTATAAATTTCTGTAGTCTATTCTCTCATACTTTCTCCATAGCTGTTATTTAAACATTTATTTTCTCATATATCTCACACTCTCACATCTTTCTTTGCCCTACACTAAGCAAATGTCCTCCTAACCTAATTTACAGAAAATAGACTGTATTGTGGCTTTACACTGGAAGATTTCTTCTGCAAATCCCAATAGAACAAAGTTTGAAAATCCCTGCAATAAATAGTGAAGACTCACAGAAGGTTTAAGAAGAGTGTAGCAAATTTAGAAAAATTCACTCTGCCAAACTGGTTGAGTAAAAATCATGAAGATCACATAGGGAGTTACTGGTAAGGTCTACAGAAAAGATGAGGATTTGAACTAAAGTAACAGCAGAAGCAGAGAGAGAAATTAGCACTACTTAATATATATGAAAGTCCTATTAATTTATTGAATTCCTATAGTGTGACAGATATCCCTACCTTCATTATCTTCATTTTCATGAAGGAAAAAATGGTAATTTTCAAATAAATGATGCATATTGCTATTTAAGATATATGTGTGTTTTAAAGAAAAGTAAGTTAGAGAATATGGATATGGAATCCCAAGGGTTAAAAACCTCAAGAGAAAGTCAAGAAAAGGTTCAGTTAGAAGGTGACATTTGAACAAAGATGCAAAGTAGATGAGAGAGCCAGCCATGGTAGTGCAAGGATAGATTAAAGTTCTTGACAAGGGAAGTGTAGGTGAAAGGCCCTGAGACAGGAACAGTTCTAGTGTTTCTGAACAATGAAAATAGGCCGGGCGCGGTGGCTCAAGCCTGTAATCCCAGCACTTTGGGAGGCCGAGATGGGCGGATCATGAGATCAGGAGATCGAGACCATCCTGGCTAACACGGTGAAACCCCATCTCTACTAAAAATACAAAAAAACTAGCCGGGCGAGGTGGCGGGCGCCTGTAGTCCCAGCTACTCGGGAGGCTGAGGCAGGAGAATGGCGTAAACCCGGGAGGCGGAGCTTGCAGTGAGCTGAGATCCGGCCACTGCACTCCAGCCTGGGCACAAAGCGAGACTCCGTCTCAAAAAAAAAAAAAAAAAAAAAAAGAAAAAGAAAAATGAAAATAATACTGTTGCTACTGGAGCATGTTATGTGAGGGAACAAATGTCAGAGAGAGGATCAAGAGAGAAGCAGGGGTCAGATTGTGTGGTACCTTGTAGGTCACTAATGTAATTGGCATTTATTCTGCATACAATCAGAAAACAATAGTGGGATTTGAGTAGAGGAATGATTTACCTTTTAAGAGACTTGCTCTAACTATTATGTTGAGAATACACTGCAGTGAAAAAAAGTGTCAAGATAGAAACCTCTTTCAAATTAGAGATTATCATAGCTTGGTACAGGGACACAACAGTAGAAGTGATGGGAAACGATCGAATTCTGGTTGCAAAGTAAAGCTAGCAGTATTTGCTTAAGAAGTGGATGGAAGATGTGAAAAAATAAGGAAGCAAGAATATCTTCAAGGTTTTTGGACTAAACAATTAAAGGATAAGGTAGCCAATTGCTGAGCTGCATAAGAGTGTAGAAGTGCAAGGAGTTTTAGAGAAGATCGATTCAGTTTGGCGTATTAAATTTGATATGCTCATTAGACATCCGAGTCATATGTTAAGTAGGCAATTGTAGCTATAAGTCTGAAATTCAGGGAAAAGTTTAGGTTGTAGATTTACATTTGCAATCTATAAACATACGGTACTGAAAGCACAAGATTAAATGAGGCCACCAAGAAAGCAAGTATGAGAAGAAAATAAAATTTTCCAAGAACTGAATCCTCGGGCATTCCAGGGTTTATTTAAGTTAGGAGAATGAGGAAGAACCATGAAATGAAACTGAGAATGAGTTAGGAAGAGTTTACTGTCCAGACAGCCAAGTGAAGGAAGTGTTTCTAGGAAAAGGGAGTGATAAAAAACAGCATCAAAGCTATTAAAAAAAAAAAAAAAGAATAAGATGAGAACTAGAATTGTGTGTCATATTTAACAGTGTGGGTAGAGATTGTGACCTTGTTAAGAACAGTTTCAGTGGAACTATGAGGAGAAAAGGAGTTGGAGAGAACTCTTACATTGACAGATTTTAATTTATTTAATAGACTATATTTAAAGCAGTTTTCAGTTCACAGGAAATAGAGCTGGAAAGTACAGAGATTTTTCATACACATCTCAACCCTCTCATACATGTACATATCCTCCTTGTTTATCAACTTTCCCTATTAGAATGGTAATTTGTGGCTGGGCGCAGTGGCTCACGCCTGTAATCCCAGCACTTTGGGAGGCCGAGGCAGGCGGATCATGAGGTCAGGAGATAAAGACCGTCCTGGCTTACACGGTGAAACCCCGTCTCTACTAAAAATACAAAATAGCCGGGGCATGGTTGTGGGCACCTGGAATCCCAGCTACTTGGGAGGCTGAAGCAGGAGGCGGAGCTTGCAGCGAGCCAAGATCGAGCCGCTGCACTCCAGCCTGGGCGACAGAGCGAGACTCCCTCTTAAAAAAAAAAAAAAAAAAAAAAAAAAAAAAAAAAAAAGGAATGGTAATTTGTTACAATTGATGAATCTGCATTGGCACATCGCTATTTTCCAGAGTTCTTAGTTTACATTATGGTTGTAATGTACAAGTTTGAACAAATGTGTAATGGCATGTATCCAACATTACAATATCATACAGAGTAATCTCATTGCTGTAAAATCCTCTGTGCTCCACTTATTTATCATTCCCTTTCCCCCAATCCCTGGCAGCAACTGATCTTTTTATTGTCTATATAGTTTTGTCAGGCTGTGGTCAGTTTTTTAAAATATATAAAATATTTCATAAAATATATAAAACATTACATAAAAGCATTAACAGGTTTGTATTGAGATAATGGTTACACAGTAAAGAGAGAAAATTGTTACTATGTTTGCAAGGAGGACAATTCCTGGATCAGTGTCATGGAGGAAGTTGTTGAGCTTTGTTGGTCTATCTCTCATCTATCTATCTATCTATCTATCTATCTATCTATCTATCTATCCATCCATCCATCTATCTATCCATTTAATGATAATAGGAGAGAAGCCACAGTCTGTACACAGCTAGAGGGTAGATGTTTTGAACACTAATTTTTTAAAAAAATTACATCTATTTTCTCAGAGAATCTCAAGCAAGGTCATCAACCAAAAGTACAGATGGTGAAGTGGGTTTTTAATCTTTGAGGAGAGGAGACGTAAAGGAACTATTTAGGAAAGTGATAGAGTAATTGACTGTAATACAAAACAATCAGTTACACAAAGTTAAAATTATGTATTTTGTCTTATTTCATAGGTCTTTCTTTCAAATCATATTTTATTACCCCAACTACTTATACAAGTGAATACATGAGGTACCTCCTCAGAGATTTCCTTTTACTGATACAACCTCTGAGAACCATCACTTTGGGGATTTTAGTTTAAATATAAGTTCTGAATACTTTAAGTTGAATACTGAAACTAAACTATGGGCATGATTAATTCAATGACATCCCTATCAAAAGGAAGACATATAAATGGGAATTGATAGAAAAGGATACTGCTATGAGAAATTCACTAGGTCTACTCAAGTTCAGTCATGAATGGCCATTCAAAAACAACTTTATTTGTATAGTAAGGTAGAATATATAAGTGTATAAGCCAAGTTCTCTTTATGAGAAAAGGAAGTTACACATAGGGAAAGGATAAAGGCGAGAATAAACTTTGTGGTATGAGACTGAATCAGTAGTATCAATGTGAATTGTAGTTTGCAAAATACATATTCAGACAGACAGTTGATAGATAGGAAAATAGATCAATGTAGATGTATGTGGGTGCGTGGAGTGTGTGGGTGTACGTGTGTGTGTGTGTATGTAATCTTCTAGTACTGTCTTTAGAGGGCCTAAAACCATTGACACCCCAATAATGGACACACCGCCCACTCTGATCTCAGTTTCTATTGATCATTCTCCAATTAAAGGAACCAGGGCTCCTTGTAGACATGGTTTATTTCAGGACTGGAGCAAGAAAAATGCAAGATGAATCCAGAGCACCTTATAGTGCTGGAAACTCAGTAAGTATTCAAAAAAGCTGGAGGCTCACAGAAAGGAGAAAGGAACCAATGTAAAAGAGATCTTAATTGCAAAGATGGAACAATTGAGCAATAAAAGAAATAATAGTATTGGATCATAACCTCTAGAATAAAGTAAATATTCATGATGTAAATAAACAATTTAATAAATAAGTAGAGAAGAAGGAGAATGTTTCCTTACAAAAGAATTCTAATTAATAAACGTAGAAGAAACAAGTGACAGATGAAATCACCACTAGAAAAACACAATAAAGACTGTTGCATACAAGACATATTGAAGGTTGCTAAAAGGAGTGGGTGAAGGTTTGAGGAAAAGTAGAATATTTACATACCCAAATATCTCTTCCAAGATACTCATTACTTGTAGAGGAAAAAATAGTGATTTTGTAATATAAAACCTGGTTGACATCACCTTCAGTTTCTGTTGCTCTACATTTTCACCAGCATTTTGTGTTATCAATGTGATGTCCTTTTCTGTACCAGGATCAGGTCTAGAATTCCATATTGCGTTTACTTCTTGTGTTCTTTCAGCCTCTTCCAATCTCTAACAATTCTATTGTCTTACTTTACCTTTCATAACCTTGACATTTTTGAAGAATATTAGTAGGTTATCTTGTAGAATATTTCTCAATTCGGGTTTATATGATGTTTTCTCATGATTACATTCAGGTTCTATCTTTGTTGTAGCAAGAATACTATAAAAGATGTGTAGTGGTATTTCACTATTGTTTTCATTTGCAACTCTTTAATGACATATGATGTTGAACATCTTTTTATATGCTTATTTTATGTCTGTGTATGTTCTTGATGAAGTGAGATCTTTTAAAATCTTGCTCCCAGTTTTAAATTGGGTTCTTTGTTTTCTTATTGTTGAGTTTGGGTTATTTTTATAATTTGATACCAGCCCTTTAACCAACATGTATTTTACAATGATTTCTTTCCAGTCTGTGGGTTGTCATTCCATTCTCTTAATGAAGTTGTATATATATTATTTTCCATTTTTATTTTAGATTCAGGGGATACATGTGGAGGTTTGTTACAAGGGTATATTGTGTGATGCTGAGGACTGGGGTATGATGGAACCAGTCACCCAGGTTGTGAGTATAGTATTCAATAGGTAGTTGTTCAATCCTTGCCCCTTTCCTCCTTCTCCTAGTACCTAGTGTCTATTGTTGCTGTCTTTATGTCCATGTGTACCCAAAGTTTAGCTCCCACTTATAAGTGAGAATATGCAGTGTTTGGTTTTCTATTTCTGCATTAATTTGCTTAGGATAATGGCCTCCAGCTGCATCCATGTTGCTGCAAAGGACATGATTTCATTCTGTTTTATGGCTGTGTAGTTTTCCATGGTGTGTATGTACAACATTTTAAAATCCAGTTCACCATTGATGAGAACCTGCGTTGAGTCCATACCTTTGCTATTGTAACTAGTGCTGCGATGAACATAGGGGTGCATGTGTCTTTTTGGTAGGACAATTTATTTTCCTTTGGGTATATACACAGTAACGGGATTGCTGGGTTGAATGGTACTTCTGTTTTAAGTTCTCTGAGAAATCTCCAGAGTGCTTTCCACAGTAGGTGAACTAATTCACGTTCCCGCCAATAGTGTTTAAGCATTCCCTGTTCTCTGCAGTCTCATCTGTTATTATTTTGGCTTTTTAATAACAGCTATTCTGACTGGTATTAGTATCTTATTGTAGTTTTGATTTGCCTTTCTCTGATGATTAGTGATGATGAGTATTTTCTTACATGTTTGTTGGCTGCTTGTATGTCTTCTTAATGAGGTTGTTTTTCTGTTGTTGATTTGTTTGTTTCTTATAGATTTTAGATATTAGACCTTTGTCAGATGCATAGTTTGCAAATATTTTCTCTCATTCTACAGGTTGTCTGTTTACTCTGTTGATAAGTTCTTTTGCTGTGCAGATGCTCTTCAGTTTAACGAGCTCTCACTTGTCAACTTTTGGTTTTGTTGCAATTGCTTTTGAGGACATAGCCCTAAATTCTTTGCCAACGCTGACGTTGAAAGGGTATTTCCTACATTTTCTTCTAGTTTTTATAGTTTGGGGTCTTACATTTAAGTCTTTAATCCATCTTGAGTTAGTTTATGTATATGGTAAAATGCTGGGGTTTAGTTTCATTCGTCTGCATATGGACAGTCAGTTATCCCAGCACCACTTACTGAATAGGGAGTCCTTTCCCCATTGTTTATTTTTGTCTCATTTATAGAAGATTAGATGGTTGTAGATGTGCAGATTCAATGCTATTCTTATCAAACTACCAATATTACTTTTCACAGAATTAGAAAATACTATTCTGAAACTCATATGGATCCAAAGAGCCCAAGTAGCCAAATAAATTCTAAGCAAAAGGAGCAAAGCTAGAGGCATCATATTATCTGACTTCAAACTTCAAACTATAAAGCAACCATAATCAAAACAGCACAGAACTGGTACGAAAACATACATATAGGCCAATGGAACAGAATAGAGAATGCAGAAGTTTGATACTTTTAATATACTTTATTTTTAGAGAAGATTTAGGTTTACAACAAAAGGTACAATTATTTCCCATACACTTCCTACTCCTATACATACATACATAGCTCCCTCCATTATCAACATCCCCCACCAGAGTGGTACATTTGGTACAATTGCTGAACCTACATTGACTTGTCATTATCATCCAAAGTTTATAGTTTCATTAGGGTTGACTCTTAGTGTTGTACATTTTGTGGGTTTGGACAAATGCATGATGACATGTACCCAACATTATAGTATCATACAGAGTAGTTTCATTGTCCTAAAAATCCTTTGTGCTCTGCTTATTCATTCCTTTTCCTCTCCTAACCTCTTATTGTGTATGTTTTGTTTTCTTTTCTTCATTTTTTGGCACAAAAATTGGAGAAGGATGGAAGAGTATCCTTTATGAGTATAATTGACATATAATGTTAATTAAATGACAACACAAATAGAAATTTGCTTAATATTTTCATGATATTTTGTTCTCACCAATATGACTATGTCAACAATAATTTTTAACTTTGAAATAATAAGCAAGAACTTCCTTGTTTTGCTGTTTTGAAAAATATCTCGTATTACATTTGAGACAGGCTGGGAATGATCACAAAGTGTTGTGGCAGCTGACAGTGAAATCAATTTATAATCAGCTTTCATACTTACACACTTATGCATAGATTGTTACAATGAACAAAAATTAATAAAATTGTATAACACTTTTCCTGCAAAACGTTTGAAATATATAAATTTTGATAATAAAAGACAAAATTGAATTTGTCAAGATTTTTATTGTTGAAATTGGACCGCTTCTTTTTGATTATTCCCTTTCACTTAGATAGGGAAAAGATAAAAATGGTATTGTAAAACTCAAGTCTTGAGATTTAAAGAAAATTTCATTAAAAATCAAGTTCATAAGAGGAAAAACTTAATATCTATAAATAAGAACGCCGAAGATGGTGTTTTCAACCTAACATTATTTTGATGGAAGTTTTGCCTATTACTGTAATTTTAAGGGATAGCATCTTCACACTTTATTACAAACCTATTTTTTAAAAAAGAGAGAAATAAACAATGAGAGTGAAATGATTGCTTCATAGCTTAATAGATCAATTCTTTCTAGTTTATACAATTTAATTTATTTTTTACATGTCAGAAAAAAAAAGAATCATGGGTAACAAACAATAACAAATAGCATATGTGCTCAAAAATGAAATCAAAACTGTCAAAAAATGAATTGTTTACCAATAAAGAAATATTCAACAGAAAATGAAATATATTGAATAGATTTTCTGATTCTGTCACTCAGTTTATTTTCTCTAAGCACAAACTTAACTTTCTTTTATGCCTCAAAGCCATCGTACCAGTAAGACTTTGCTAAGTTACAGACAAGGAAATAGGTTTCTGGATAACTCATAGGTTTTCTTTTGCAAATTTATCAAAATTTCCAGAATAGATTATGGATTAGATTTTGTCTCTAAATGAACTCAACATACATTGGTAAAGAAAAAGCCTTTTCATCAATAGAGAGTAAGAAGAAACTGTGATAACTTGTGGCTTCCAGAAGTGAAAGTACTTTTAGAGTCTTTGTAATATTTAGCACTAACAAAGAAATAACAAAGGGTAAAACATGTAGGTTAATTGATAAGGAAATTTATTTATCAGTGGGAGAGTTAGGGAGTGAATTGAAATTAGAAATTTGACCCCAGCAAACGAGTCACATATTCTAGTAATATGAGGATATGAGAATAGGGCTGGTAGAAGCAAATTCAGGTCTGGATCAGTGTGTATTCACACTGATCTTTTCAAATGGATCACTTTGAAGGCTAATGGTCCTGTTCTAAAAGGGCTGAGTTGGATGGTAATCAGAACCCAGCTTCAACAGAAAGAAAGTTGAAGATTGAGGACCATAATTCCACCAAATTTTATTCATTGACGTATACTTTCATACACCCAACAAGTGAATGTAATTTTCTTGAAAATGTGGTCTAAGATAATTTGATTTTAATTCTAAGTAAAACCCTCTCCCAATATTATCTCAAATCTAAAATTATTGTTTGGGAGGACTATTCTGGAGGTGGAAACTGCATACACTATACATGAAAATCTCAAGTGCAAATGATTGCAAAAAGCCTTTGTAGGGAGAAAACATAATTCATTTTAAGAGTTCTTTAAGGATGAAGGTATAAATGAACGACTTTTTTCTTTACCTTTCTTCTTCTCCTTACTCTTTTCTAGTGCCACTCCTTTCTTCCATCCAGAGTTAATGACTCCTACAGTGTTGGTTACTCTCAAAGTAATCACTTGCATGGTTCTTAGCCGTCACAGCACAATGGAATCAGCTGAGGAGCACACCTACCTAAGGCAAATTAAATCAGAATCTCAGGGAGGGTGACACTTGATATTTGTGTTTTAAATAGCCTTCTTGTTGATTGTAATGTGCAGGCAAGTTTAAAAAACTACCTTCTTAGGTAGAGTTAACAGGTAAGTCAGAAAGTTTTCAACACTTAAACACCTACTGTCTACTCAGCAATTGCCTTAGTATTATTGGCAAGTAAGAGCAGCATAAATGCTAGTCTGTGCCATCACGTTTCTTACCAATTTGTTGCAGTTGAATTCTGAGATGTATAAAAAAATAATTTCTATAATCTAATTTAGCAAGTAACCCTGTTAGGCCTTAACTACTTGTTAAGGAAAAGTGTAAAATACTTTATGATCAATTGACAAAGTGTGGCTTTGGTTGGACTTACACTTATTAATACATCAGTTACAAGCTATACCTAAAAAAATCTGCTTTTCCTAAAAGTTTCAATTCTCTAAAGTTTTGAATATTTTTCTCTTTTTCTTAAAAAAGCAATATTTCATTCAATTGCAATCTGGTATGTTTTCTGATTGGAAAAAAAGAGTTGCAGTTGCAGCTTGTAAGATCTAGAAATTGTGCACACAACTTTAACAATTATTGGTTTAGAGTTCTTTGGATTAGGGTGCGTGAATTCAAATTTTAGCTTTGCAATTTACTAGTTGTGCTTTCTTGAGCAATTCATTTAACCTCTTTGTATTTTTATCCTCTCATCTGTAAAATGGAGACAGTAATATTCCTGCCTTATCAAGATGTTGTGAGAAGTAAATAACTTAGAGTTCCTGGCATATGGAAAGTACTATCTAAGTGTTAGACAGTATGTTAAAGGTTTTCATGTTTAACATGAAAGGCTATTAATATTTATTCATCTTGTAAATACTCATGCATGTGATGTTGGAAAATATTGTGCAACCATTTGCTTTATATTTATATTGCTGCAAATTTTTTTTGAATTATCATAATATGGGTATGCCTAGAGAGTAAATTATGAATGCAAATGTCTATTATTTCTTAGGTAAAAATAGACTGAGGGTCATTGGCATAGACCCAAAAAATTTGAGACGGAAGAGATCAGATTGGTATGAGCTGGCATACTTCATTGAATACTCATTCAAAAAAGAATGAGTTTATGCATTGAAAGCATGTAGAATTTGAATAATCAAGGAAGAAGTGGGTGGTTGCTGATGCACCTCAGAAGTAAGCTTGACTGTGAAATAATATGAATTGAACCAGGTATCATAGTTGTCCCTTTTATCTCAGTCTAAGACTGGATTTTTTTTTTTAACCTCAAAAAGTAATAAAGTACCCATATTACCTAGATATTTACAAGAAGAAAACGAGTTCTTCAGCATATGTCCAAATTTCTCTTCACACTCACTACACTGCAGTTGACAAAACATCAACATATCCACAATTGATCAGCAATATTATGATTAAAAATACACTACTAACAATAGACTTTCTATGTTATGACATTCAAAAGGTCATTCTGAATAATTACAAAATATATGAAAAGATCATAATCATTACCATCATTTTTTATTATAATGAGAAAATTATCCTTCATTTAGCAGCCTGGGAGCTTGAATTTTTCTATTACCCTAAGATACTATTTCTTTTTTATTTTTTTAATTTATTTTTATTTTTTAAATTTATTTTTATTATACTTTAAGTTCTAGGGTACATGTGGATAATGTGCAGGTTTGTTACATATGTATACCTGTGCCCTGTTGCTGTGCTGCACCCATCAACTCGTCAGCACCCATCAACTCGTCATTTACATCAGGTATAACTCCCAATGCAATCCCTCCCCCCTCCCCCCTCCCCGTGATAGGCCCCCGTGTGTGATGTTCCCCTTCCCGAGTCCAAGTGATCTCATTGTTCAGTTACCACCTATGAGTGAGAACATGCGGTGTTTGGTTTTCTCTTCTTGCGATAGTTTGCTGAGGATGATGGTTTCCAGCTGCATCCATGTCCCTACAAAGGACACAAACTCATCCTTTTTTATGGCTGCATAGTATTCCATGGTGTATATGTGCCACATTTTCTTAATCCAGTCTGTCACTGATGGACATTTGGGTTGATTCCAAGTCTTTGCTATTGTGAATAGTGCCACAATAAACATACGTGTGCATGTGTCTTTATAGCAGCATGATTTATAATGCATTGGGTATATACCCAGTAATGGGATGGCTGGGTCATATGGTACTTCTAGTTCTAGATCCTTGAGGAATCGCCATACTGTTTTCCATAATGGTTGAACTAGTTTACAATCCCACCAACAGTGTAAAAGTGTTCCTATTTCTCCACATCCTCTCCAGCACCTGTTGTTTTCTGACCTTTAATGATTGCCATTCTAACTGGTGTGAGATGGTATCTCATTGTGGTTTTGATTTCGTGAAAATGGCCATACTGCCCCAGGTAATTTATAGATTCAATGCCATCCTCATCAAGCTACCAATGACTTTCTTCGCAGAATTTGAAAAAACTGCTTTAAAGTTCATATGGAACCAAAAAAGAGCCTGCATTGCCAAGACAATCCTAAGTCAAAAGAACAAAGCTGGAGGCATCACACTGCCTGACTTCAAACTATACTACAAGGCTACAGTAACCTAAACAGCATGGTACTGGTACCAAAACAGAGATATAGACCAATGGAACAGAACAGAGTCCTCAGAAATAATACCACACATCTACAGCCATCTGATCTTTGACAAACCTGAGAGAAACAAGAAATGGGGAAAGGATTCCCTATTTAATAAATGGTGCTGGGAAAATTGGCTAGCCATAAGTAGAAAGCTCAAACTGGATCCTTTCCTTACTCCTTATACGAAAATTAATTCAAGATGGATTAGAGACTTAAATGTTAGACCTAATACCATAAAAACCCTAGAGGAAAACCTAGGTAGTACCATTCAGGACATAGGCATGGGCAAAGACTTCATGTCTAAAACACCAAAAGCAATGGCAACAAAAGCCAAAATTGACAAATGGAATCTGGTTAAACTAAAGAGCTTCTGCACAGCAAAAGAAACTACCATCAGAGTGAAGAGGCAACCTACAGAATGGGAGAAAATTTTTGCAATCTACTCATCTGACAAAGGGCTAATATCCAGAACCTACAAAGAACTCAAAGAAATTTACAAGAAAAAAACAAACAACCCCATCGAAAAGTGGGCAAAGGATATGAACAGACAGTTCTCAAAAGAAGACATTCATACAGCCAACAGACACATGAAAAAATGCTCATCATCACTGGCCATCAGAGAAATGCAAATCAAAACCACAAAGATACTATTTCTTTAATGGCGTCAATCTTTTTAGAAAAGCCCACTTCAGGACACTTAGCTCCGAGAGTTCTAGTTTCCAGTCTTGACTAAAACTTTTATATCTCCTAAATAGATATTTAATTTTGAATAACTTACTAATATCTTAAGTTCCTTACTTTAAAAATGAGGGGAATTACATTATATAAACAACTCACAGGGTTGTTGCAGAAAAATATAGAAGTATTCGAAGATGCTCTGTGAAAATAATATATGATTTTACATGTGTATGTATGTATGTTTTTTTCTGGGACTGCTAAATTCTGAGCTGCAAATATTCTATTATTTCTAATTTTGGTATCATTTTGTATGCCATGAATGCATTTTTCACTGTAAACATCATTCTGTGGATAGCATCTAGAAATTGTTTTTTCTCTCTTAATCCTCAGCACTTAGTATAGTATGTAGTATATACCACGTGTTTTTAAAATATTGCTGTTTGAATAAATGTTAAGATATGTAATATGGTGCAGTAAATTAAATCCTGGAATTGAAATCAGAAAGACCAGATTTAAACTCTAGCTTTTCTTATTATTGGCTTAATAACTTTGAGAAGAATCTTACATTTTTTGAATCTTAATTTTCCTCAATGCTAGGGTAAAGGCACTAGCATGGATTTACTAAAAACTAGTGATATACCCTCACAAAACTGCATAAAATTTAATGAGCTCATTGACTCAATGAAGCCCATCCACTAACTGTATTTTGCACATAATATCTCTCTGTATCTATGTGATAACGTATATTGAATACCTACTATGAGGCCAGAACCCTGCCAGGCATTGAGTTATGGCCAGAAACAATAAACTTATGCTTTCTGATTTTATGATGCTTATAATCTGTGCCGTGTAAAAGACATTCATAAAATAACTACATTAATAAATAAGTATTGCCATGAAGCAAAGAAATCTAGTTCTCTGAAAGCACTGAAAAACTGATGGTCAGAAAAGACTTCCCAGGAACATAAAGCTGAAACTGAGATTTTGAGAATGAATAAAAATTAATAGGTAAAGGTAAGGGTGGAGAAAATGTAATCTGGGAGGAGGGACTGGCCAGTGCAAATAACCTGTTGCAAGAAACGGCATGATCTGCAAGAGAAAATTTTAAAAAGATTGCTGTTCTGAAGAGCAGAAAGCAAAGACTAGAAAAGTGTGAGATGAGAACGGAGAGGCAAGCATGTCATTTTACAATACAGTAAGGATTTTAGTCTATATCCTAGGAGAAACGGGAAAAAATTTTTCAAAGTTCTGCCTAATGCCGAAATTACATAATAAAATATTCTTTAAAACATTTCTCTGAGACCCTCAAAAATCTATATATGATTTCATTTAAAAAATTTCTATATTGTTTTTCAAAAGTGATTATGATCATGGTGTTTAAAATTCAGTTATCTGAAAGAATGTCATTTCTATGAGTCTTTGGCCAACTCCAAAATAGGAAGAAAATGTTTTTACGTTTTAAAATAATCATTTTTGAACTGTAACAAATGGAAAAATATTAGTAATTTTAAAAATATTAAGTAAAACTTCAGTCTGGAAAACATCTATTTAACCACCTCCTTTTTACTTTATGTAACCTTGATTCTCCTTTCCACAAATCTACAATTGAAATGCATACAGACATAGTCATAATATACAAATATTCACTAATTAAACCACTGCTTATTCAATTAGTCCCCACTCAGACAATCCTGTTAGTTTATTGTGACATTATCATCACCTATTACACCAATTAATTTGTCAACATTTAAAATAAATTTCTTGCAAACAGACATCTAACTACTTTCTTTCTTTCTTTTCTTTTCTTTTCTTTTTTTTTTTTTGAGCGGGAGTTTCATTCTTGTCGCCCAGGCTGGAGTGCAATGGTGTGATCTCAGCTCACCGCAACCTCTGCCTCCCGGGTTCAAGCGATTCTCCTGCCTCAGCCTCCCAAGTTGCTGGGATTACAGGCCTGCACCACCATGCCTGGCTAATTTTGTATTTTTAGTCATGATCTCTCATTGACTAAGAGTGCTCTGTAAGAACTGTAATCTCAGAGTGAATGAAGGAGAGACTATATATAGGAGCAGCTGAGATCAGTCAATTATGCTCTTCACTATTATGCGCCACTCCAGACACCACAGTCTCTGCAGCTATAGGGCCTTTTTATATTCCCTCTAGTTTTTTTTTTTTCCCCAACTCTTTCTACCTAATATCAGGTTTTTAGATCTGCCCTAACAAAGTTACAGAGTTTAAGTACTGAGTGCTTAAAACAACAGAAATTTATTCTCTCAAAGTTCTGGAGGATAATGATCTGTCACCTGGGCCAGTTTCTGACTCTGCGGGAGAAACCTCCTCATGACTTTCTCTTAGACTCTGGTTGTTGCCAGCAGTCCTTGGCATGCCTTGGCTTGGAGACTAAGAATCCAATCTTGGCCTCAGTCTTCATGTGGCCTTCTCTCTATATGTCTTCACATCATCTTCTCTCTTCGCATATTTGTGTTCAAATTTCCCTCTTATGATAAGGACACTGGTTTTTGGATTAGAGCCCATTCTCATATACTATGGCCTCATCTTAAATGGATTACATTTCCAAAGACACTGTTTTCAAAAAACGTCACATAAGGTTCCCTATAGACATAAATTAGGGAGATGCTATTCAACCCAATGCATATTGCTTTCTCTCTTCTGGCCTAGCTAACTCTCTGTCTTTCTTCAGATTCAGGTCAACTGTCAGTTCCCAGTAGTTTTCCATGACCAGGTTTGTTTCCCCTGTTTACTCCATTGTAGCATCATCTACTTTTTGCAGCATTTATCGCAGAGTGATTTTATATTAATTCATGTGATTCTTTTATTGATGTCTATCTTCCCATGCCAACCTGCATGCCTAAAAAAAGCAAGGAATTTCTCATATTTTTTGCTCACTGGTGTATCCCTAAAACATAGTATTGTGCCTATCATGTAGTGGTTACAAAGAATAAAAAAATGAATAAATATGCAAATGACTCATATGTTGAAGTAAAGAACAAAGGAGGAATGGTCGGAGAGGGTGGTAATAACATTGTGGAACCATCTCTGCTCTCTGTTAGTAGAAGAAAGAAGCACTGAGGGAGGTAACCTTTCCTTTGTTCACAATTTCTTTATAAATTCTGCCATTAGAGTCTTCCTAGATTGTCCATGAACATTGGTGAGGGAAGTTTAAGAACTGACTGTTGGAGTTCTGGAGGATCCTGAGGCAAAGGGAAAAAAAAAGAGAGAAGAAAGAAAAAATAGCAAGAAGAAACAGTGCACTGGCTGAGGTGGCTTAGACTGACCTTTAGAAGGCTAATTGAATGTGGTGGCAACCATAAAGTCGCAATGAATAAGGCAGGCCATGACTGCACTGAAAATAAGGATGGATTAATGTCTGTCTACAATCAAAATAGATTACGATTTCTTTTTCTTAAACAACATATTGCTGCACACCATTAACCTGAGTAATTTCTATACTTTCCATTCTCATGGAAGTCTATATTTTGCCAGTGTGAAATTTAAAAATTGAGGCTGGGGAAATTGCATAAAACCCTAATGCAAGAGAAACAGGGAATTTTCAATGGCAATGTTACCAGATAGTAGGCACCATCCACAGGTGGCCTCTTCAATTAGAGACTTAAAAATATGATCCAACCAAGAAACAAGTACAAAGGTATAAAGTGTGAGAAAAACAGAGGAAATAGGTGACCAAATGGAACCTAGAAGAAAAAAGAAAACTGAAGATGCACCAAAAAAAAATTGTTTTAGAAATTCACCCACTAGCCAAGCGGTGTCTTTTTCAAACTCATGGAACTTTGCAAAAGCTTAAATGTCCATATTTTTATTGTTTTAGTTGTGGTGGCATTTGGGCTAGTATTGATAGAAGAATTCAGGAAATTCATCTGATAATTTATTTCTTAGCATAACTGGGAGGTTGGGGGCAAGCAGTGGGTGTTGGTTTAAATTTTAGTTCAGCCTTCTGCAGAATTCAGAAGGCTTTGCAAACTAGGCAGGATTTGAAAGTGCAAAATTTTACTTTTAAGTTCCTATTCTCTTGCAAATGTGAAACTTCTAAAAAAGTTCAATTTTTTTCCCACTTCCTATGTTTAAGTGAGCAGCCTACTGTTCTTCAAATACTACTCAATACTTATTTGTTGATTATATCACTGAATTTCACATAGGAGTCACACCGGCTTTTGGATTCCAATTGCTACCTAATTCTGCTCTTGTCCTTTATCAGCCAGCCTGCTATTAGCACCATTATTATATTTCCAATTGGCACATATCAATTGACTTTTGCATGAGGGAAATGTTCTAAACACCTATCCTCTGATTTTCATTGACAGTTCTTGAAGTTGCTTTGGAAGTGTTGTAGCATTTTGCTCCTTAAGGCAGAGTCAGAGACTAAGGAAAAAGTTAAAATCTGGAAGACATATTTTAGCTACTAAAAATTATTGAATGAGAAACTTATCTTACTTAAATGTTATTTTATGTAGAACTTTCTTTTCCTTAGGCATCAAGCAATAAATAGAAGAAGGATTGAAACTAGTATGGAAAATGAGAGTATCCAAACACATCTTCAAACAGAGAAATTGATCAGTTCAACCTACAGGGATAATGATACATTAGCTTCTTAAAAAAGAAAACAGAGGAGGAATCTTATTTTGTCAGTTATGAAGAAGGGAAGTCATTAAAGAGCTAAAGAACTATAGGGATGTAATTATAAGAAGAGACAAGTCTATTTGATCAATAATCAACCTTAATAAAAGAGAACCTGTGACAGAAGGATTCAGAAAATTGGATGACATTTGAACACTGGAAATTGACCTAATATTTAACTTCAAAAGTCATGCAAGTATACACATATGCATTCACAAATATATTAGTTGAAACGGGCAGGGGAAAATGGAAAGAGAAATAAAAAAGTGTCTAAAGCAAACCACATGAAGTATTTATTAATATCTTAAAAAATTGATCTTATAGACAATCTATTTCCACAGCTTATCAGTAAATATCCCTATCCTATTAGCATTTCTCCCTTGATTTAAGCATTATAACTTCAATTGCTAAAATGCTATCTTTTAGTACTCTGCAGAGTGGCTATAGAGTTAGCTTCTTGAAGCCAGAAGATGTTTACTCAGAACCACAGAAACCTTGGCTTCATATGTCTGACACAAACACACACTTGCACACACACACGCACACACATCATGGATTGACTTTGTACACTGACCCTAAAGGGTCTACAGGGGGACAACATGAAGAGATAAGGAATTTCCAGAGATTTAAAGCCAAGTTTTGAGTTGTTGCCATTCAGGATTATTATAGCCTTAACCTCAAAAGCAATGACTATCCTTGATGTTTATCACAGAGGACAATTATTTCTAAACTGTGTGAGAGTAAAGCCTTAGTAGAAATAGTCTTTTTAG
Source organism: Macaca mulatta (assembly GCF_049350105.2). NCBI lineage: Eukaryota > Metazoa > Chordata > Mammalia > Primates > Cercopithecidae > Macaca > Macaca mulatta. The sequence continues at coordinate 173,513,362 of NC_133407.1, read as the reverse complement.
AAATCATTGCCACTAATTCAAGGTTTTATCTAGCACCAAATGATGGGTTGATTTAGTTGTATTGGCAAACGAAGAAAAATAACGACAAAAATAAGGAGCAGATACTTGCAGGAAAGTTTGTTGAAATATTATTAATGAGTAAACCCTGTACAGATGCTCCTCAATTTATGATGGGGTTACATCTTCATAAATCCATCCTAAAGTGAACATATCATATGTCAGTAATATGCTTAGTACATCTAACCCACCAAACACTATAGCACAGCTTACTATACCTCACATGTGCCCAGAACACTTATATTAGCCTTCATTTGTGTAAAACCACCTAACACAAAGCTGATTTTATAATAGAATTCCAAATATCTCATGCAATTTATTGAATATTATATTGAAGTGTGGCTTCTACTGAATGTGTATCACTTTCATATCATTGTAAAGTTAAACAATCATTACACTGAACCATCTTAAGTCAAGGGTTATCTGTAGATTATTTCTTAAAGAGATGACTAAATATAGTATTTTTTGGGCAAGCAGTTTTAATAATCTAGGTTTTTTAATTGAGCCATTATCTACAAAGCACACTAATAAAGAATGACATGGTTACAATGAAATGATCAAAGTCTTAATTGCTTATCTTTTTAACATTTTTTTGTACTCTAACTTGTAAAAGGGAGTCAGGACAATGTATTTTAAAATTTGCACCCTTAAAATGCTGATGGAGGATCAACTGTGTTTACTTGTTCTTATCCCTTAATCAACAGGGAAGAAGAAAATAAAACGGTAATAGTATTTTAGTTATTAGAAATTATGGTAGTACAGTGTGAAAAATAAACTTCCTGAAAAGAAAAAAAATGAGGTGGAAAAGTGTAAGCAAATAAGATGACATTAAGTGAAAATTCTTACTAAAGGAGTCATGAGGAGCACAAGACTTTTCTCATGGAGGTGCAGAGAGATATGTATGACAGATATGAATGTACCTGGCTTTCATAGAAAGATTTATTTTATAAATACAAGAACAGAGGCTGACTGTCTTAACCAGTTCATTTTTTAAAGGAACTGTCAATTTTAAAAGCCATGGACCTCAGGCATAGAGTAAAACAGGCTTGGAGTGATAATGGAAAGTACATAAAAATCTGTTTTTCTCAAGGCGCCCTGTGGACATGACTATCTTTGATATTTTCTTAGGAAACAGAATTGCATAATGCACCATCCTCATAGTAATTTAACACTTTTTCTAAAGCCTGAAAAAGACTAGAATAACATTAGGAAGGACGAAACACAAACTTACCCAGAGCTACTATGAAAATGCTTCACTGAAGCTGATAATGTTCAACATGAATTGGCTTCAGAAACTTTACCAAACTTCTCAAAGCACATTTTCTAATAATGAAACGTTTATTCTTTGAAAATTAGTAAGATATTGGGCTACTTATCACAATAGTAGAACTTCATTATCTTCCACCAGTTCTAGACAGGAGTTCTATGTTCTAAGTGACACTTCTCCTTTCCTGTCCATAAAATCTGATTAACAGACCCATGAATGCTTCTTTCCAAAATTATGAATCTCAGTAGAGAAATAATGCTCTCAAGAAATAATTTTCTATTTAAGATAGATGTTTCAGAAAAAAACATTCTAAATTCATTACCTAATTTTAAATGTGGATTCATAGATACCTTCTATGATTTTAGAACAATAATTAAGGTCTCCTATGTGCTGTGAACTGTTGTAAAATCTGGGGATAGAGCAGTAAGTAAGACAACTATTCTTAAAAGTTTACATTCTAGAAAGGAAATAAATAGTACACAAAGGAATAATTGAACAAAGAAATGCCAGATATGATAAACTATTAATAGGCTAACTTAAAGGTTTGTTGAGCTTCAAATGTGCACCATATTCTAGATAATAGTGAACAAAAGAAGTGCAACTCTGCTCTCAAGAAAGTTATATGTATTGGAACAGTCAGACAGTAAATATTATAGTTGTGTTTGTATGTGTGCACAATTCAGATAATAATGAATACTTTAAAATTAAAAATAAAATAGGAGATAGTATTAGACTAGAAAAGGGTAAGAAAGGGTTGCTTTAGATAGGGTGGCCAAGGAAGGCCTTCCTTTTATAAAAAATTAACCTTTCTATGTTATTTCTTTTATTCAAGTCTTTTTTATTTGTGTGGGTACATGCTAGGAGTATGTATTTATGTGGTACATGAGATACCTTGATATAGGCTCACAATGCATAATAATCTCAGGGTAAATGGAGTATCCATCACCTCAAGCAGGTATTCTTTCTTTATGCTGCCAACAATCCAATTATACTCTTTAAAATTTTTTTAACTGAAAATAAATTATTGTTGACTGTAGTCATCCTGTTGTGCTATCAAATACTAGATCTTACTCATTCTATCTAATTATATTTTATACCTATTAATCATTCCTTTTCCCACTCCCCAATACCCTTCTCAGTCTCTAGTAACCATCAAGGATTTTATTTTTTAAAGCAGTTTTAGATTCACAGCAAAATTGAGAGGAAGCTACTAAGATGTTTTTCATATTCTCCCTGTCCCCACACATGCACAGCCTTCCTAATCAACATCCTCCACCAGAGCAGCACATTTACTACAATTGATCATCCTACATTGACACATCATTATCACCCAAAGCCCATAGTCCACATTAGGGTTCATTCTTAGTGTTCTATATTCTATGGGTTTGGACAAATGCATAATAATATGCATGCAACATTACAGTATCATACAGAAGAGTTTCATTGCCCTAAAAATTGTCTGGGTTCCACCTAGTTAACCATTCCCACCACCCAACCCCTGGGAACTACTGATATTTTTACTGTCTCCACAGTTTTACCTTTTCCAGAATGTCATATAGTCAGAATCATACAATATGTAATCTTTTCATATTGGCTTCTTTTAGTTAGTATTATGCATCTAAGAGTCTTCCTTTTTTGTGGCTTGACAATTCATTTATTTTTAGCACAAAATAATATTCCATTGCATTGATACACTACATTTTATTATCCATTCAACTACTGAAGGATATCTTGGTTGCTTCCAAGTTTTGAAATTATAAATAAAGCTGCTATAAACATCTGTGTGCAGGCTTTTTTGTGGACAATAGTTTTCAACTCCCTTGAGTAGACACCACGGAGGATGATTCCTGGTTTGTATGGCAAAAGTATATTTAGTTTTGTCAGAAGACAAACTATCTTCCAAAGTGGCTGTATCATTTTACATTTCCATCAGTAATGAATGAGAGTTCTTGTTGCTCCACATCCTTGTCAGCATTTGGTATTGTTGGATTTTGGATTTTGACCATTCTAATAAGTGTGTAGTGTTCATCTCATTGTGTTTTAATTTGCATTTTTCTGATGACATATGAGATGTAGATCATCTTTTCATCTCGTATTTTCCATCTGTAAATCTTCTTTCATGAGGAGTTTGTTAAGGTCTTTGGCCCATTTTTAAATTTGTTTTCTTATTTTTGAATTTTAAGAGTTTTTGCATACTTTGAATAACAATCCCTTATTGGATGTGGTTTTTGCAAATATTTTCTACCAGTCTGTGACTTAGGTTCTCATTCTTTTGAAAAAAGGCTTCTTTGAAAAGGTGAGATTTGCTATGAGACTTGAGAAAGTGAGGCAGAAAGCTTTACGGGTATCTAGAGGAGGAATGTTCCTATAAGAGGACTGTCAAGTGCAAATGAATATATATTTCATGTGATCTATTGTGTACCATCAGGAAATTAAGTGATTTGACCAATATAGGTTATTTTCACCACCAATTTATGGGAAAACTAATTTCATTATAAATTTATGTAACAGAAGATATATCAAATATCAGTTGAGTGTGAAACCGATTGCTATATTATAATTAATTTTAATAAAAGTTCATTCTATAACTTTTTACCCACCTTGAAAATATGAAGTAGATTCCTTGGGGTTTTCTATATAGATTATTCTATTATCTATCAAAAATATTTTTATCTTTTACTTTCCAATTTTCATGCTTTTGATTAGTTTTTTTGGACTCATTTCATGGGCCTGCACCACCAGTACAATATGGAGTAGTTGTTAATATTGAATTAAGGGCCTTTGCATGTAAGGTTGCAAGCAATACTCGTCTACAATTTTTCATCTTCCTCTTCTTCTTTTTTGAAATGTCTTGCTGACTTTTGTTTCAAAGTAATGCTGGACTCAAAATATTAGTTGAAAAATATTTTCCTTTCTTCTATTTTCTTGTAACATTAGTGTACAAAGTATATTTTTTCTTCCTTAAATAATTTGTAGAATTCATGATAAATGTGATCTGGGACTGGATTTTAAGCTTTGTATATGGTTATAAACTTTGAACTCAATTTCTTTAAAAGATATGGAAATGTTAGAGTATTTATTTCTTCTCTTGTGAATTTTATCAGTTGGTCCTTTCAAGAAATTTATTTAATTTATTTAATCTATGTTATCAAATTTATTGACATTTTTATTTATGATAGTCCCTTATGGTTTTAGTATCTGTTGGATCTTTTTTGGTAACACCTCTTTCATTCTTAATATTGGTAATTTGTGTTTTCTTCTTTTGTAAAATAACAGTATGACTAGAAGTTTATCAATTTCATTGATCCTTTTCTGGTTTCACTTATTTGTTTTTCTAATTTAAATATAATCTGTTTCTGCTCTTATTTAATAATTCTTCTTTCTGCCGGCTTTGGGTTTTAATTTGCTCTTCTTGTTTATATTTTTTGCAGCATATTAGGTCACTGATTTGAGAATTTTGTTTTTTTAATATAGGAATCTAGAGTTATAAATTTATCAACCATAACTGTATCTCACAAAATTTCATTTTCAAAATATTTATTTACAAAATAAAGTACTTTTTAATTTTCTTTGTGTGTTTTTAAAATTTGGCTACATGTTATTTGGGAGTATGTTCTTTAATTTTTAAATTTTTAAAGATTGCTTAGGCCTGGCCGGTGGCTCCCGCCTGTAATCCCAGCACTTTAAGAGGCTGAGGTGGGCAGATCACCTAACCTCAGGAGTTCAAGACCAACCTGGCCAACATGGTGAAACCCCATCTCTACTAAAAAAATACAAAAAATTAGCCAGGCATGGTGGCAGGCACCCGTAATCCCAGCTACCTGTGAGGCTGAGGCAGGAGAATTGCTTGAACTCGAGAGGCGGAGTTTGCAGCAAAAAAAAACAGATTGGTCATATATCTTGGTGTTATTGATTTCTAGTTTAATTTCAGCATGATCAGAGAATATTCTTTGTTTGATTTCAATCTTTTGAGAACATTTTACATTTCCAAATAGGGTCTCTATCTTGCTATATGTTCTATGTGCAATTGAGAGTGTGTATCTGCTGTTGTTGGATGAATTATTCTGTAAATGTAAATTAGGATATGTTGATAGTGTTGCTTAAATCTTCCATACGCCTCATGATTTTTTGTATAGCTGATCTATCAGTTCTTGAGAGGGGAGAGCTGATGATGTCAACAACAATTGTCATTTTATCTATTTCTCCTTGAAGCTCTGTTATTAGTTGCATACACATTAAGGATTGTCATAACTTTCTATTTTTTGTTCTGAATCTACATTGTCCCATTTACTGTCTTTTTCTTTTTCTTTTTTTTTTTTTTTGCCACAGTATCTCACTCTGTCCATCCAGGCTGTAGTGCAGTGGCATGATCTCGGCTCGCTGCAACCTCCTTCTCCCAGGTTCAAGCAATTCTCCTGCCTCAGCCTCCCAAATAGTTGGGATTACAGGTGCCTGCCACCACACCTGGCTAATTTTTGTATTTTTTGTAGAGACGGGGTTTTACTATGTTGGCCAGGCTGGTCTCAAACTCCTGACCTGGTAATCTGACCGCCCCGTCCTCCCAAAGTGCTAGGATTACAGGCATGAACCACTGCGCGTAGGCTGCTGTCATTTTGTTATGCTGCATTTTATTATAGTTAGCAGATAGTTGAGATTTCAACAATTTAAAGTTAAAGGTTTTGGGAAACTCTGCATTGAGAAAATCTGTCAGGGCCATTTTTTCCAATAACGTGCTGATTTTGTGTCTCTGTGTTACATTTTGGTAATTCTCACAAAATTTCAAACTTTTTATTATTATTATTATACCTATTATGGTGATCTATGATCAGTAATTTTTTATGTTACTATTGTAATTGTTTTGGGGTGCCATAAATTGTGCTCATATATAAGATGTCAAACTTAATAGATAAATGTGGTATGTGTTCTGAAAGCTCCACCCGCCGGCCATTTCCCTGTCTCTCACCCTCTGCTCAGACTTCCCTATTCCCTAAGAGAAAACAATACTGAAATTAAAGCAACAAATAACCCTAGTGTCCTGTAAGTGTTCAAGTGAAAGGAAGAGTAATGTGTCTCTCACTTTAAATCAAGGCTAGAAATGATTAAGCTTAGTGAGAAAGGCATGATGACAGTCTGTAAAAATAACAAGAAAGTGAAACAGCCATATGGAGAAACTTTTACTGATCTGGTTAGAAGATCAAACCAGCCACAGTGTTCCTTTAAGCCAGAATCTAATCCAGAGCAAGACCCTCACTCTCTTCAGTTCTGTGAAAGCTGAGAGAGGAGAGGAAACTGAAGAAGAATTTGAAGCTAGCAGAGGTTGATTCATGAGGTTTAAGTAAAGAAGATGTCCCCATAACATGGGGAAGTACTTGTGATGGAGAAGTTGTAACAAGTTATCCAGAAGATCTTTTTAATATAAATGATGAAGGTGGCTACACAAAACAACAGATTTTCAGTGCTTATATTGGAAACAGGCTTATATTGGAAAAAGATACCACTAGGATTTTTATAGCTAGAGAGGAGAAATCAATGCCTGGCTTCAATGTTTCAAAGGGTAGGCTCTCTTGTTAGGAGTTAATGCAGTTAGTGACTTTGCGTTGAGGTCAATGCTCATTTGCCATTCCGAAACTTCTAGGGCCCTTAAGAATTAGGCTATATATATCCTGCCTCCTCTTTATAAATGGAACCACAAAGTCCAGATGACAGTACATCTGTTTACAGCATGGTTTGCTGAATATTTTAAGCCCACTGCTGGGACCTACTGTTCAGAAAAATAAAATTCCACTCAAAATATTACTGCTCATTGACAATGAATTTGGTAACTCAGTAGCTCTAATACAGACATACAAAGAGACTAATGTTGTTTTGGACTGGCAGAGGCAGAAGTGAAGGAGGTGAAAGGGGAGGTAGGAGAGGCAGGAACACTCAATGTAACTTTATGAAAATATTTAACTTTTTGCTTTTTAATTTCTCTAAAGATATTTCTATATAGTACCAATTAATCTTTCACCATTTACTTCATTTCAGTGTCCATATAATAGAAGGACCCATGTTATAAAAGAAGATAAAAGCAGTCTTGAATCATTGGGACCCTTCTGCCAGATTGTTTAATGTCAATTTGTTTTCTGGCACTGCTTCTTCTGTCTTCTTCCTCATCCTCTGGCACTGGTTTGGAAGCACTCATCTCCATCAAGTCATCTTCTGTTAATTTATCCGGTGTAATGTCTATTAGATCTTGAATTTCTCTGAGATCCATATAATGAAACCCTTCACTCCCCAATTTTTGCGGTATCTACAATCTCTTTCATAATTTCGTTGATTGGTATTGTAAATCCTGTGAAGTCATGTACAACATCTGGACACAGTTTTCTCCAGTTGGAATTTACTGTTTCAGGCTTGATAGCTTCCATGGCTTCTTCCAGAACAATGATAACATGGTCAATGGTGTAATATTTTCAGATTTTCATGTTGTTTTCTCTGTCAGTGTTTTCTTCCTTAGCATTGACAATCCTTTCCATAGAGTACAGTGTGTAATTGATAGTGATAGAAGACAGAGAAATTCTAGGCAGAAACTCAAGCCAAAAGGCCTGAGACAGTGACCCAAACTGAGAACGTACATCCCTGTTTTCCCACTCAAATGTTGCCTTTTTCAAAACCATCCATGGCCTTGCCTTTCCTCATCCTGTGCCTACAAAAACCCCATACTCAGCTAGCAGAGAGAGGAGAAGCAGCTGGACATCAGAGACTATGGCTGGACATCAGAGAAAAGCAGCTTGACTTCAGAAGGACAGCTATGGCGTAACTTCAGAGAAGAATCTGGCTGGAGATGGCCAGACTGCAGGGATAGATTACCTTCCCAATCCATCCCTTGTTCAGCCCCCCTTCCTGCTAAGAGCAACCTCCATCAGCAATAAAACACCCACATTTATCATCCTTCAATTTATTTTTGCAACTTCATTTCTCCTGGATGCCAGACAAGAACTCACGAACCATGAGTGCAGATGCAAAAGGCTGTCGCGTTGACCCTTTGCCCCCACTAGTGGAAGGCAGCTTCACACGAAAAGGCAGAGGGTTGTGAAAAGAAAATAAATCTTGGGGCCCCCAAATCACTAAACTAAAGGGGAAAGTCAAGTGGTAACTGCTTAGGACCAACCTGCCTCCCATTCTATTCAAAGTCACCACTCTGCTCACTGAGATAAATGCATATATATTTGCCTACTTTGGAAAGGCTAATAAGAAACTCAAAAGAATGCAACCATTTGTCTCTTATCTACCTATGACCTGGAAGCTCCCTGCTCGCTTGCAGTCTTCCTGCCTTTGCTTCTAGTTGTCCCAACTTTTCAGACCAAACCGATGTTCATCTTTGATATGTTGATGATGTCTCATGTCTCCCTAGAATGTACAAAACTGGACTGTGCTCTGACCACCTTGGACTCATGTTGTCAGGCCCTTCTGAGGCTGTGTCATGTGTGCGCATCCTCAACCTTGGCAAAATAAAATTTTTAAGTAACTGAGAACCATCTCAAATTTTCAGAGTTCATGGGGTCCACTGAGCTATTAACACTTACGTCGTCAGTGAACGACAGAGCTAAAAGAGCACTGTAACAGTCCCTCTGGAGCTTCAGGCATCGTGGGCACCCCCTGCAACCCACCCACAAGATGGTGTGGTAGGACCTGCACAATGTTCGCTCCTGCTGGCGCCCAAAAGTGCTTGCTGTGGTTCCTGCACCTGGTCACTTGCATGCTCCCTCCTGTGAGGGGTGGAGCACAGTGGGTCCAAGTGAGTGGAGTTCACACCTGCCAAAATGGCCAGCTAGTTTCAGTGCCGTGGAGTCCAGTTCCGCCTTGTTTGCTTGCTCATTCCCTCCTGCAAAAAGTTGAGAGCTGCCAGATGAGTAAATGAGTCACCCACTTCGTGAGTCCGCAAAGGGGTCAAAGAAATATCCTCGTTCATAATGATCCTTAAAGGTCCTTATACCCTCCTAATCTTGAGGCTGAATTAGAGACATTGTGCTTGTGGACAAGTAGACCACTTTTATGCCTTTGCTGTACAACTCATGGGGTTCTGGGTTTCCAGGGGTATGGTCTAGTGTGAAACAAATTTTAAAGGGCAGACCAGTACTGATAAGATACTTCTTGACTTCAGGAACAAAGCATTGATGGGACCAATCTAGAAAAAAGGTTATTATTGTCCAGGTCTTCTTGTTCAAGCAGATGACTGGCAGTTAGTTTGTATCTTTTTTCTTCAAGAGTCAGTGGTTAGCAGCTTTATAGATAATGGTAGTCTTAATTATAAACCTGACTGCATTTGCACAAAATGGTAGTGTTACCGTAGCCTATGCTGTCTTAATTTCTGGTACTCTTCTTTCTTACTAATAAATGTCCCTGTTTTATTTTTTATTTAACAAAATAGGACACATTTGTCTGCATTCAAAATCTGTTCAGGCAGATGTAATTTGTCAACAGTTTTTCTAATGGCATCCTCTTGGTTGGCAGAAGTTGTTTCTTATGTTATCTCAGCAATTTTTAAGCCATATCTACTTCTAAAATTATCAAACCATCCTTTACTGGCATGAAATTATCCAGCTTTAGATCGTTCACCATTTCTTTTGCTTTAAGTTATGATATAACCACTTTTTATTAAATAATAGAGACCCATAGAGTTTATTGGTATGTCTTTATTAGAGCAATTCTGCACCCATATAAAAGCTGCCTTTAATAAAAAGATATTTTGCAAAAAGTGCACTTTTTGTGCCTGCTGTTGTAGCTACAACGATGACTTTATAAATTTCCTTTTCTATTTGTACAATGGTCCTTACACTGGATTCGTTTATCTTGAAGTGGGCAACTGCAGCTGCAGACCTCAATCTATGTTACATATCAAGCAATTCAACTTTTTTTTTCTTGTAATGTCATAACTTTGCCCCTTGAGAAACTGGCAGCATCACTAGTGGCATTTCATTTGTGCTATTTGGTGTTATTCAAGGTTTGTGATATTGTCCTAAACACAATGAAAAAATATGCAAGTGCTGCAAAAGATCACTTTTTACTGCATTATGTAATTTATTGGAGTGATGATTAGAATTATGCAGCATTTTAAGTGGATACTCACAACACTTGAGATCATCGCAATAACAGTAGGAATTGGCTATACAATTACGGTGGTATAGTATGTACTATAGTTAATTTTAGGCTATCATAATTTAATATGGCATCTTTAGATTTGTTCACATTTCTCTGAACTTAAATGTTCTCATTTAAGGTCTGCATGTATGTACATTTTGATAAATTCTAACTGTTTGATAATAAATTGATGTATATTTTTTGGTAGTAAATAATACAGTAGACTAGCATATACATACACGTTATGGACTTATGACATGCCTAACTTTTTCTCAATTTTTTAATATTCCTAGTCTACACAGTTCATTTGTGAGTTTTTTCAAATTGTTGCAAACTTCCAGAAAAGTTTCCCTTCTGTGTCTCTCTCTCTGTATATATACATTTAAATCAGTTTATAAGTAGACCCACATAGTTCAAACCTACGTTGTTCAAAGGTCAAATGTTTCCCTTCTCTCGTGAAATTCCCTAGTTTTCTAGATTTTGTTTATCTTTTTTAGTAGAAGGTTTTTGCTTATACCTTTCCCACACGAACAATGGATCTTAGAATGAATCTTTTGGGTGAGAGAGTTTATTGCCCTTCTTTCAGAGACTTGAGTTTTATTCTTTCTAGAAGAAAAGGATTGAGGGAAACAGGTAGATCTCTGTGTCTTTCCCACAGCAAGCATTAATCACCTCCTGAAGGCCTGCGCCACAATGTAAGTCCATATCTCTTGTTCTGCTCCTGATCTTTCTTATAAGCACCTGGAGGAGGCCTTGGAAAAGTCAATGAGTGGGTGCAGACTGTTCTAGTGTCTGAGCTTTCAGATATCCTAATCTGACATGTTAGCACACACTTGGTCTTCAGAAATTTATTGAAAATTTTATTTTATTTGTTTTTCTTACCCACTTTGATGGCTACCATTTCTTCTTTCTGTGCCCTTTCATGTGTGAAAAAGTTCACTGGTCTTCTCTCTCCCAAAAGAGACTTGGAAATTTTGAAATTCAGTTTCCTTGCAACCTCAGGTACACTTTGGGCTCAAAGAATAAAAAGTAACATTATATAGATTCTATACATTGCTAGGTGGGAACAGTGTTCTGTTGTGGCTTTGTACATCTAAGGAGAAAAAAAAACTTCATATTTCTTTTTCAGTGATTTTTTTTGCAGCTGTTTATTTTTCATATTCTGTGTTTTGTTTATTGTTTCTTTTTCTTTTATTCATAATTTTTTACATAGATTTGTCTGTTATTCATATTTTCAAAAATATTTCATGTTGTTAAAATTGATTTTGTTATGACTTATATTGTTTTTCTCTATTTCAATGATTTCTGCTCATCTCTACATTATTTATTCTTTTATTTTAAAATTTATATTCATTAGATTGCTGTGCTGCCAGTTTTTAATTTTTCTTTTTTTAATACATGTATTTTAGTAAAGTTCTAACTACTGCTTCAGCTATTTACCACAGATATTGAAATGTAGTGTTTGTATTATATTCAATTTTGGTCCTAATTTTTATTTAAATGTTCATGAGACATTGCTTTTTACCTTAAAGATTATGGGCTTATGGTACGTTTAAAATTTTGGATATAACTTGTTTCTTACTTCATAGCATTTTCTTATAAAATCCCTATGCTATTACATTTGAAAGTTTGAGTCATCACTGATTATCTAAGACATGGTAAATTTTTTAAGTATTCCATATATGTCTAAAAGAAAATAATATAATCTGTATCTATACTTTTACAAATTGATTTCACTTAGCATGTTACTTGAAACTTATGTAATAAAGTTAGGTGAATAAAATATTAGGACCCTTAGTGTATAGATAATAAAATGTGAACTCAAGAACTCAAGGGCTTTATAGAATTCCATTCAGTGTGTAAATATTAAAATGAAGAATAAAATCAAGTCATTCAATTCACTTACAATTCAATATTATTTCTACTATACTAATTACTACTTTGAAATTAGAGAAGGCCAAACTCTTGAGTGTATAATCTATAGAATTAAAATGTTATAGGACATCAAGAGATCTCACATCTCAATAAAATTTAAATTAGATAAAAATTTTTATTTTTGTAAATTATTTTTGGTAAGTATTTTAACTGCAGAATTACAGGTATCTTATAGAGGGGGCTAAAGCATTAAAAAATAATTAGGGTTATGTGACCTCTAAGGGATTTTTGTGTCCTGAGACACTATGATTTTAAGAACGGGGATATTCTAACTACACATTTTTTTTTTCTAATTAAAGTAGTTATCTTGTATCAGCCATTTTCTCTTATTGGTTTGAAAATGTTAATGTGGTATAGCTTGCAATTTAACACTTTGAATTTTAGCTATTGATGTTAAATTTTGATGTTGTATCTGTTGCTTGATTACTAGTCTTTAGAATGACTGCTTCATTTGAATTTAATGCTGTACTTTTAAAGCCTTGAAGCCTCCTTCTGCACTATAGCAACAATATTTCAGAATAAGTTTTTCTTTCTACCATTATCCCCATGATGAATATCCCAGCAAATTTATTTCTTTCTCATATTTTTAAACAAAGTTTTCAAGTACCATGTCTATGATTCTCTATAAAAATGACCGTAGATGCAAGACACTTAACAAAAAACTTTAAGAAATATATATTTTAAATAGATGTAGAAAATCAAGTTTTCATACCTCAAAATAACATGCATATATGACAAACCCTCATCCAATGTCATACTAAATGGGAAAAAGCTGGAAGCATTCCCACTGAAAACTGGCACAAGGAAAGGGTCCCCTCTCTCACCACTCCTATTTAAGATAGTATTGGAATTCTACCCAGGACAATCAGGAAAGAGAAAGAAATAGAGTGTATTCAAATAGAAAGAAAGGAAGTCAAACTATCCTTGTTTGCAAACAACATGATACTATATCTAGAAACTTCCAGTGTCTCAGCCCAAAAGCTGCTTAAGCTGATAAGCAACTTCAGCACAGTCTCAGAATACAAAATCAATATGCAAAAATCACAAGTATTCCTTTACAACAGTAACAGGCAAGCTGAGAGCCAAATCATGAATAAACTCTCATTCACAAATGCCACAAGAAGAATAAAATACCTAAGAATACAGATAACAAAGGAAGTGAAGGATCTCTTCAAGGCGAACTGCAAATCACTTCTCAAATCAGAGAGGACACAAACAGATGGAAAAACATTCCATGCTCACGGATAGGAAGAATCAATATTGTGAAAATGGCCATATTGCCCAAAGCAATTTATAGATTCAATGCTATTTCCATTAATCTACCATTGACAGTCTTCACAGAACTTAGAAAACATTATTTTAAAATTCCTATGGAACCAAAGAAGCACCTGAATAGCCAAGCCTATCCTAAGCAAAACAAAAACAGCTGGAGACATCATGCTACCTTACTTCGAATTGTACTACAGAGCTACAGTAACCAAAAAAGCACAGTAGTGGTACAAAAACAGACATATAGACCAATGGAACAGAAGAAAGAACCCAGAAATAAGACCACACACCGACAACCATCTGACCATCAGTAAACCTGAACAAAATCAGAAATGGGAAAACATTCCCTATTTAATAAATGGTGCTGGAAGAATTGGCTAGCCATATGCAGAAAATTGAAATTGGACCCCTTCCTTACATCATATACAAAAATCAACTCAAGATAAATTAGAGACTTAAATGTAAAACTCAAAACTATAAATACCCCAGAAAAAAACCTAGGCAATACCATTTGGGACATAGGCATGGGCAAAGATTTCATGACTAATATGCCAAAAGCAATTGCAACAAAGATAAAATTAACAAATGGGCTCTAATTAATATAAAGAGCTTCTGCATAGCAAAATAAACTATCATCAGAGTAAACAGACAACCTAAAGAATGGGACAAAATTTTTGCAATCTATCCATCTGACAAAAGTCTAATATCCAGAATTTACAAGGAACTTAAACAAATGTACAAGAAAAAAACAAACAACCCTATTAAAAAGTGGGCCAAGGACATAAATAGACACTTCTCAAAAGAAGACATTTATGTGGCCAACAAACATATGAAAAAAATCTCAACATTACTGATCATTAGAGAAATGCAAATAAAACCCACAATGAGACACCATCTCACACCAGTCAGAATGACTGTGTTTTAAAACTCAAAAAACAACAAATGCTGGTTAGGTTGTAGAGAAAAGGAATGTTTTTACACTGTTGTTGGGAGTGTAAATTACTTCAGCCATTGTGGAAGACAGTGTGGTGATTCCTCAAAGATCTAGAGGCAGAAATACCATTTGACTCAGCAATCCCATTACTGGCTATATACACAAAGGAATATGAATCATTCTATTATAAAGACACATGCACACGTATGTTCATTGCAGCACTATTCACAATAGCAAAGATATGGGATCAACTTAAATGCCCATCAAAAATAGACAGGATATGGAAAATGTGATACATATACACCATGGAATACTATGCAACGATAAAAGGGAACAAGATCATGTCCTTTGCAGGGACATGGATGGAGCTGGAAGCCATTATCCTCAGCAAACTAACACAAGAACAGAAAATCAAATTACCACATATTCTCATTTATAAGTGGGAGCTGAATGATAAGAATACATAGACACATGGTGGGGAGCAATATACACTGGGGCCTGTTGGAGGGTAGGTGATGAGAGGAAGGAGAGCATCAGGAAGAATAACTAATGGATGCTGGGCTTAATACCTAGGTGAGGAGATTATCTGTGCAGCAAACCACCATGGCACATGTTTACTTATGTAACAAACCTGCACATCCTGCACATGTACCCTTGAAGTTAAGAAAAGAGTTGGAAATAAAAAAACAATAAAATACAAAAAAATCAAGTTTCCTCATCCAGAAGGTATGTATTCCCAAATAAATCAACTACTGTTAATAAGCCCAAACTTTGCTTAACCAACAAATGAAGAATTTGTTTTGACATACATCTCATTCTATCAATAAAAATGAAAATTATTACCAAAACAGGAATGTTCAAAAATTTGTAAGGCGTTAGTTTAAGATGTTACTGTGGCCATGGTGTTCTTTCTTTGAAGGCCTCAGGCAAAGTGTGGAATTCCTTGGGTTAAAATGTATTCTTTCAGTTCAACTCCTTCAATTAAGAAGAGATTTATGTTTGTCTCCTCACTCAAAAAAAATTACATGGACTGTATAGTTCTGTGAATTTTACCAATTATGCTGATTCTATAACTATCATCCAATAATTTTACACTCTTAAAATTTTCCTTTGTCATCCCTTTATAGTTACACTTTTGTTCACCAGGAGTCACTGGCAACCACTGATCTGTTCTCTGTCATGATAGCTTGGTCTTTAAAAAAGTTTCATATGAATATAATCATATAGTGTGTGACCTTTTGAGACAGGCTTCTTTTACACAGTACAATGGCTTTAATCCACACTATTCTGAGTATTATCAGTGTTTCTGTGTTTAGTATTCTAAATTCTGTGCTAGTATTCCCTTTATGGATTTACTGTAGTTTACCTGTTTAGGTTTTCAGAGACATTTGGATGGTGTTCCATTTTAGCAATTATCAACGAAGCTACTGTCAACATTTGTATATAGGTTTTTGTGTGAACATATTTTTTGTTTCTTTTTGTTGTTGTTATTTTTAAATTTTTCCAGGGCTAAAACCCAGAATTGCTAAATCATAGAACGAGTGTATGCCAAATATTTTCCAGAATGGCTGTATCTTTTTGCATGTCTGGCAAGTGTGGATTAAAGTTCCAGTTGCTTCAGTTCTTCACCAAGACTTGGTGTTGTCAGCTTGTTGTATTTTCACTTTTCTAATAGTTGTATAATGATATGGGATTGTGGTTTCAATTTATATTTCACTTTTGGATAATGATGTTGGACATCTTTTTATATGCTTTTGGCCATCTATATACCCTCTTTAATAAGTATGTTAAAACGTATTTGATGTCCCATCTCAACATCATGGCACTTTAAAAATCTTAATCCTAGGTATTTATACAAATGGATTAAAATTTAAGATGGGAGGACCTTCCTGAATAACAGCATGAAGAGCTCCACAGACCCAGTCTCCAGCAAAACAGATGAAAATTAAATTTTTTAAAAATGTAAGCCTCTGGAAATGTGTCTAAGGGTTTACAGCTCATGAAGATACAGGAGTCCCTTGGTATTAATCAAAAATTTGTTTCAAGGTCACCATAGATATGAATGCTCAAGTATCTTATATAAAATGGTGTAGGATTTGCATATAACCTATGCTCATCCTCTCATATAATTTAAATTATCACTAGATTACTTATGATAATCTAATACAATGTAAATACTATGTAAATAGTTGTTATAATATATTGTTAAAAATAATGACAAAAATATACCTCTGTATGTATTGAGCACAAATGAAATCATCCTTTCTCCCCCTGCTGAATATTTTCTAACCACAGTTGGTGGAATCTGTAATTCAGAACCCACAGGTTCTGACTGCATGTTTGTTGAAGAAACTATACTAACATTTATTAATAACATTAAGAGTCTGCAGTATTTGAGCTGACACCCACTACCTCCCTTCCCCATGCCAACTCGACAAGACAGAAATTCCGCTGCAAACTGGTGCAGTCAAGAATAGGGTTCCCTCTTTCCCTTTTTGTATGCTACCAGTTCAAAGACTATATTTTGGAAATTGGCAGGATATCAGAATTTCTCATCCTGTCCTCAGCTACCTGCTACTGAGATAAAATTCCTGGCTATTACAACTAAGAGATGGGGCTCCCTTCTTTTGTTCAGACACTACTTCTGGGAGGAAGGCTCTACCTCTTCAAAGCATCACCAAGAATACTGGGGCCTGGTTGCCCTTGAACTTGCTCATAAGGTGAAGCTTGTAAGATGGCCCTTCTATTTTAGAAGAGGCAAGACAAGAAGATCTAGTGATATGGACAGGAGGCAGGAAAATACTGGGAAGAAGAGGGTGGTTCTCTGGCAAAGGTCTCACCCTCAAGTCTGGAAACTTACAGTACTAAATAGGAACAAGCATTTCTGTTTTCGTTCCCAAATGTTGCCTTTTGGCCTGCCATGCCCCCAATCCTGTACCCATATTAACCCCAAACCCTAGGCTCCATGGGCAGAAGAGCAGAGGAGCAGAAGAGCGGCACGGTAGAGAAGGAGAGAAAAGAAGGAGCATCTGAACATCAAGAGGAGTTCGACTGGGGATGATCAGAGAGGAGGTTGGCCACGGGATGGCTGAACTCCAGGGGAAGATCATCTTCCCACTCCATCCCCATCCATCCCTCTGAGAGCCACCTCCATTTGGCAATAAAATCCCCCACATTTACCATCCTTCAGTTTGTCTGTGTGACCTGATTCTTCCTGGACACTGGACAAGAACCCTGGTACCAAGAGGCAACTGAGCTGGTTAACACTTAAGCTATCTGCAGATGGCAGAGCTAAAGGTTTAACACACCCACAGGGGTTTTGGGATTCGCAGGCACCCACCCCTAGACTCTACCATGAAGCTGAAGTCTAAAAGCACTTGCCCCAGCTCGTGCACCTGCCCATCTGCATGGTCCCCTCCTGTAAGGGGTTTGAGTGCAGTGGCCTAACAGACAAGGCCTGTTACACATCCTGTGAAGGGGACAAGGGAACTCTCCCATTTCACTAGGACTACTGCCCCACCTCCACCATCACTTGTGAAGTGAAGGCAGCTCTCACAGAGAAGCATACCACTGTCTCCATTTCCAGCTCGAGAGCCATAGCCCCAAAATGTTGCCTGGATGGGGAGAAATAGGCCTTGAAACAGCTCTAAATCTTTTATCAAAAGAACTGATGTAATTTGCAACAGAGTGTGGAGGAGCTCAAGTCTAAGGATACTCTCAACAACAGTAGAGATTGTAGTAAATAACAAAATGGGTAGATTATTTGGAGATATGGACTAAGCTTCAGGCTGGCTAGTTTGCCTGAGACCCAGGGTAAGAACAAATCTTAAACACTGACCTCAAAAACTATCCCTTCAAAAGATAGTTAGTTTATAGAGTCATTTATGTCCCTAGGGCATTATTGTAAGTAATAGCGCAATAATCAAGCAGTTAGTGGAGTCTTACAGCTGGATGTGGTCAGGGAAAGTGACAGACAGAGTCATACCCAAACCACTTTTATCCGGGGTGACTGACCATAGCCAAGAGAAGCAGCATCAGAGTATTAACACTGTCAGGGAAGTGGGGGTGGGGGAATGGAGGTGGGTCAGAAATTAACTTCACTAAAATACTCCTGGAGGACAGGCACCGTGGCTCATGCCTGTAATCCCAGCACTTTGGGAGGCCAACATGGGAGGATCATGAGGTCAGGAGTTCAAGACCAGCCTGGCCAACAGTGAAACTCCGTCTCTACTAAAAATACAAAAATAAGACTCGTGCCTGTAGTCCCAGCTACTTGGGAGGCTGAGGCAGGAGAATCACTTGAACCTGGGAGGTGGAGGTTGCAGTGAGCTGAGACCATGCCACTGAACTCCAGCCTGGGTGACAGAGGGAGACTCTGTCTCAAAAACAAACAAAAACAAACAAAAAACCTCCTGCAGTCACTAAACAAATAATTAAATAACAATAATAAATCCCAGAGACAAAAGACAAATATACAAAGTTTCTATAATATATTGTCTAAAATGTCCAGTTTCTAAAAAACATTATGATGCATATAAAGAATCAAGAAAGTATAACCCATTCATTAGAAAAAAGACAGGCAATAGTAATTGCCTGCAAGAGCAAACAGATGCTGGATTTACATTAAAAAGACTTCAAGGTGTTAGGAAAATAGGAGCACAGGAGAGCCAAGGTGATATCATTTTAAAATCAACTTCATCTTAAAACTAGCAAGGCACATTCATTGCCAGTCATGACCCATGATTATAGGATGTTTATGGCTCAAGAAGCAGTTTAGTAATGTCTGCAAGGACAAACTGCTACAACAGCAGAATGTCCAGATATCCTGATATTGCATAACAATATATGCTTTTAAGATAGTTATAGTCATGCTTTGATGCACTTATGAAATAAAATGCCAAGAATAACTTTCTTTAAATCAACAGAGTACTAAATTTTGTCACACAGTCAGCATACCTGCATATAGACATAGCTCAGCCTTTACACAGATAAGACCCTATATTATGCAAAGCATTTAAAGCAAAGATGGCATATTCCTCTGCTTGCTTTATAAGGATGCCCTACTCTATAACTGAGTAGCTTTAGATAAATGATCTTGTCTCTCTGCACTATGTCATTCTCCTTGAATTCCTGTCTGCAAGAGATTCAAGAACCCTTTCTTGGGGTCTAGATTGGGACACCTTTTTCTAATAACAAAAGTAACCATTATAATTAAGTCCAAGAGCAGAAGGAAACCATGATGAAAGAAGTAAATAAAATATAATATAAAGTACGAATGAAAATTCTGGAGTTGAAAGTTTAATACTTAAAATAATTTCACTGGAGGTGCTTAACTGTAGATTTGAACTGGCAGAAGAAATAATTTGTGAACCTGGAGATGTTTGATAGAGATTATGCAATTCAAAAAACACAGAAAAAAAGGGAATAAAGAAAAAGGAACAAAGACTCAGAGTGTGGAACACTATTAACCACAACATATTTGTAATGAGAGTACAAAAAGGAGAACAGATAGAATAAGAAGCAGAAAAAATATTCAAAGAAGTAAATGCTAAAACTTTCCAAGTTTATTGAAAGATACATGTCTATACATCTAGGACACATAATGAACTTCAAGTAAGATAAATGCAAAGAGATGCTCAAATAGAACATCATACTAAAGATGCTGAAAGCTAAAGACAAGGAGAAAATTTTATCCAGCAAAGGTAAGACAGAAAAAAGATTAGCGATTGCTTAGGGTTGCGGGGAGTGATGTGGGGAGACTGGGAGGTGACTGCTTTAGCACGGAGTTTCTTTTTTGAGGTGATAATAATGTTCTAAAATTGTGAGGACGGTTGCCCATATCTGAGAATATGCTAAGTACTATAGAATTGTAGATGTGAAGTGGGTGAATTTTATACATTTCACATTTTGTGAATTGTATTTCAGTAAAGAAGTTTAAAAGTAAATTTGTACAAAGACCTGCACATACATGTTTGTGGAAGCTCTATTCATAACCTTGAAAAATTAGAAACAACCAAAATGACCTTTAACACGTGAATATAAAAACAGCCTATTGTTCATCCAGGAAATAAAATACTCCTAAAAAAGAAATGAGCTATTGACTCACACGACAATGTAGACAATTCTTACGGGTATTTTGCTAAGTGATGGAGGGCAGACCTAAAAGGCTACATTTTGTATGGTTCCATTTATATGACATTTTATATGGCAAAAGTATAGGAATATAAAGCAGATTGGTAAATGACAGAAGTTGGGGGCATGGATAATGGTTGTCTACAAAACGGCTACATAAGGGGAGTTTTGGGTGATGGAACTGTTCTGTAAGAATTAGTGGATGTATGACTCTATGAATGTATGCAAATCTACTCACTATATGCAGATTATATATATATATTTCCCATCATGTTGTGAAATTTCAGGCAGAAATGCAGACTGTGACGTGTGAATCAAACCTCATTGAGAAGGGTGAAAAAAAACTGGCCAATTTTCAAAAACTGTTTTGACTGAGCCTATAAAGACACTGTATATAAACACTGTCTGCTGATTGGTAATTTTGTTTTTCCCATACAGATTACAGGTTAGCAATTCTGAAACAAATTTACGTGTATGTAAGTGTTAAATAATGCATTAAATAATATTGAACATTAAATTATTGATAATGGGACCCAGGTTTCCCATTGTCAGAGTAAACTTAATATAAAATAAATGTATCTAAAATTCATGATCAAGTTTAGTTACTGAGAAATAAATAGGTAGACAAGCTAGTAATTCTTACATTGCCTTAACATTGATTAACATTTTAGAGAAAAGATCAAGAGTTGAAAAAACAACACTTGCCACTATAGGGTTAAGTGTAAAGTTAAAAAAAAAAAAAAAAACAGAGCTAAAATCTGGGGATACAGAAGCTCTTAAAAGAGAAAAACCAGGGACGAGGTAACTATAACCTATTAACAAATTATTGCTGTTAGTGCAACCATGATATGAAAATATTCTGCAATATTTTCAAAATACTCTGAAGGAGCAGAAGGCCATGCAGTTATTGAATAAGATTAATTCACGCTGCACCTGTGGAACACATTTGGGAGACCAACCCTTTCACAGAATCATTAGCTTGCACTGGAGCTAGATGTCTGACATGCTCTAATGCACATTAGAAATATTTGGAGACCTCTTTGAACAGCTTCTTTCTCTTCTCAGAGACACCCTCCCCCACCGGCCCCAACAGGAGAAGCAAAATGCCACAGTGGCTTTACTACCTCTGGACTATGTCAGGAGTTCCAGATGCTTTATAGGACTATGAGGACGGGGCATACAGCGAACTGTGCTGATTTACACCAAACCAAGGAAGGCTGCTCCTGCCTGTCAGGGGTCACACTTCGGTGAAGTGTATTGTTAATCAAGTGGCCACCTGTACTTCTCGATGAGTCATCATCAAAGATACACTTGTGGATGGAAACATCTTAATTTTATAAGTACTCATTGAAATGTTCTAAGACATTTTCAGCCTCCTGTGAACTGGCACCGTTTCTCTTAAAGTTGAAGAGCAAAGCATACAAAGTTAATAACACAAGGAAAGCAAAGAACACTTAAGAACCGGTGCTTTGCATTCAGGGCACCATATTTCCATCTCCCCTTTCAATCTAATTCTCTTGGAATTACAGAGCTCTTGTAAATATCAAAAGGACCATTTACTCTCTTTGAGGAGAGGAGAAATGTACTCAGATGGAGCATCACACTTAGGTACAAAAATCAAAGCCTTCTTATGTTTCAGCTTTTCCATTAAGAAAATAGAAACAGCTGAGAGAAAGGCTGTCATCTGAGGTCTTATTAGTAAAATGTAGAATTCTTTGACCCTTATGGAAGAAAATATGCACATCAATGTGTAAATAAAAGGAGGATAAATTAGCCCTTTATGCAGCCTGCCTGGAATATATCCCATTTCAACAGCTAGTGTTTAATAAAATGCTGAGAAACTACAGAGCAGATGTATTCTGGCTTAGCAAAAGAGTTGTGCCATGACATTCAAAGGGACAAAATTTATTCTAACTCTGTAGTGAAGTCAGGAAATTTTTCATTTGTACTTTTAAAACACTGTTGAACAATAAGAATTTCCCAGTACACATTTAGTTGCATCTTCCTTATTCTCAGACATCTATATATAAATGTTACTAAAAGTTATTTCTTTAAGCCACTGTCCCAGAGGTGAAAGCACAATACACACAAGGCTGTGGAAAGTTTGCCAAGGTCTAGTAGTAAGTAGTGATGTTTTGTATTTCATGCCAAAAGCTGGAATTATTGCTGCTATTATAAGAAAGGGGAAAACAAGTGGCAAAGCTTTCTTTGGAAATGAATACATACTGGCTCCAGGGAGGATTGGAAATCACCAATGCCATCCATGGACAATATTACACAAAGCAAGCGTATTGAATGAGCCCACCTTTGTAATGGGAGGTAAGAAGACATGTGGGAAAATGTTTTTCAGCACTAGACTACAGCTATATCTGAAATCAAGAACTCAAAAGTGTGAGAGAATGATATCTAGCTATCTGGGGAAACTGTTCCTGTCACTCACTGGAGAACAGAGCTGGGATATGCTGGGGAGAGTCATCTTTCCAGTAAAAGAATTGGAATAGAATAATGGGATGAAGTTTTTTAAAGGACTTGTCTGTCCTTTTTACCATTTTGTAAGCAAGGATGAAAACAGACCTCTGGTTCTGGCTAAGTCCTGCCGGAAACCAAAGATCCAAAAGAGTTAACAGTAAAACAGGATGGAGTCCTGTTACTTATCTTACTAAAACTTTATTTCTATGTGTCTGAAGAGTGGCTGTGTTACAAACAAGAAGCTCACATCTGTTGGGGGCATTTGCCTGATTATGTGAAAGAATTGTCAGATGGCGTCCTAGATAACAGAAATATGAAGGCTGTTCCTTGACAATTGCAGAGTGTAATGTTGGCAGGCACATTTATAACAGAGTAGTAAGAAAAATTCAAATCTAAATTTAGAGCATCTAAAGCATAAATTGAATGGAATGTCATTTCTTATTGATCTTTGTCAACCTATATTCTTTTGTGCCATATACATTTTATATCTCTCATTTCTCCCTTTTCCACACCTTATTTTATTGTACTTCTTTTATCTGACTGAAATTGAACCTTCTGTATTATTTGCTATATTAGTTAGGATTGCACCCAAATTGCATGAGATGACAGTGGCTTTCCCAAATAAGAATTTACTTTGAAGTCTGAAGATAAGTCATAGTGGGCCTATGAAATAGTACCATGCTCATGATGTCAAAAAATGTCCCCAGTCAGCTTCAGTTTTTCTTCCATCCCATCTTTACCATATGGCTTTCATACTGGTCATTCCGAGATGACCACTGTACCTATAGACAACCCATCCACATGCCAAAAAAGAAAAATAGGTGGAGGAGTCAAAAGAAACAAGTCAGCTGAGCCTTCATGCTTTTAAACACGTAAAAATGCTTGCATCTGTTTATAGCACATTGGCCAGAACTGGTTTACATGGTCATCCTGTGGGATGGGACTGAGACAAATTGGAATTATCCTTAGGAAAGAGAAATGGATTTCGGATAGATAACTACTGTGTGCTTTAGTGACCCTCCGAGTTAATATTGTGTTTCTGCCCCCTGTTTTATTTACAATTGTACGGTTAGATTGCAATCTGTTCAATCACATCATTGGTTTATTGTACAGCCTTTTTCCAAAAAAGCATTTAAAATACCTGATTTTAACTCAACATAACAGTGATGTTCAAAGTTTATTGTACATTGGAAGCATGTAGAGGGCTTGCTAAAATACAGATGGTTAAAACTCTGGGCCCTACTCCTAGAGTTTCTGATCCAGGAGGTCTAGAATGAGGTCTAAGAATTTTCATAATTAATAGTTCACAGGTAATGCTGATGTTGCTGATCCAAGGACCACACTTTAAAGAAAGCAGTATTTGGAATTTTACAGGGAGATTTTAGAAAATATAGTTAGATTTCCAAAGCCAAACTTTGGTGGGTCATGCTTTCTACATCTATACAGGTTATGGCATGTTCTTTGCTTATTAGAGAGGCTATGGAAAGGTCCAAAAAATTAATCCTTTATGTAATATATTATGTTTGATGATATAAACAATAAATAGTTATACTCAGTACAAATATTTCAAACAACAGAGAGAGACAAAATGCTTCTGTTGACCACAGACACCAGGCCCAGTCCCTCAATCCCTTCCATAGAGATGACCCTGTGAACAATATAATATGTATTTTTCCAGACCTTTTAAATGCAATTATGCTGTAATGGAGTTTATATATACGCAATTATGTTAAAATATTGTATAAATATATGACATTTAAAATGTAAATGTCATACTATACACATTTTTGTAGGCTTGCTTTTGTCTGATAAAAATATCTTATATTTTTTTCATGAAGCAATTTTTTAGAGTTAGAAATGCAGGCTTTGTAAAATAGCAACATTCAGCAGCCTACTATTGAGTGTGGGCTGTATTAATCCTAGAAGTGCAGGCGATATAAGTTGTCATATAAAAAAATTGAACAACCATTCTCAGTTCATGTAGGAAATATCTACGTAAACTTTGTGTTTTAACCTATTTTTTTTTAGGTAGGTTTTTTCTTACACTGGGAAAAATTAGGTAGTTTATCAGTTTTTCCAAAGTTCATGACTATTCGATAACTTGGCAATATAATGAATGTTTAAAATAATATTGATTGCATTTTTATGTTTATAAAAGTGGTATATATTTACAATAGCAAATTAGAAACATAAAAGTAAAAAAAAAAATCAATGAAATGGCAGACAACCAAACATGGAGACACATCCAGTATCAATGTTTTACTTTCTTTCTGATACCTATCTAACCTTATAACATACACACATATGGAAATATGTATGAATCTGTATTTTGAATCATGTCGTTTATATATTACATTCTCCTTTTTCCATTCACTATAACATTGTGAGAATTTCATGTCATTTAAAAATTGATGACTTTTAAATGATCTATTTATTCTATTCTATTATATAGAATATTATATTATATTATTCTATTGTATTCTATTCTATTCTATTCAATCTATTCTATTCAATAGAAATCTATTCTATTCAATTCAAATCTATTCTATTCAATATTCTATTATAAAGACCCTAACTTAACTTGCCTCCTTGCTTATAAACATCTATTTTGTTTTAAATTTGTCATCCCTGTTTATTGCCATAAACATTCTAATTCATTATGATTATTTCCATAGGCTAGATTCCTAGTAATTATATTACTAACCTAAAGGATATTAGTATATTTAGCCTCGATTATTTATCCCCAAATTATCATCAAGTTAATAAGATTTCAGATAATATAATTTTGCCACCATTAAATATCATTTAAAACTATAAGACAAATGCTATTTTGTTGTATTTTAATTTATATATTTTTATCACAAATAATATTGATAATTTTTTCAATTGGCAATTTATTTTCTTATTTAGTGAAATGTCTCATTTTTCCATTGAAAATTTTGTATTACAGTATTGATTGGTATGTCTACAATTACATATTATAGTTACTAATTTGTTATTCTTCATATTCCTGAAAATTTTTTGTCATTTTTCTTTTTTGAAAAAAATTAAAGTTATGAATATATTTAGTCAACTTAATGAATATTTTCATTGTGAATTCATACCTTGCTTTCATACTTAAAAGTCTTTAAACATTTCGGAGGGGCACGGTGGCTCATGCCTGTAATCCCAGCACTTTGGGAGGCCAAGGTGGGCGGATCACCTGAGGTCAGGAGTTCAAGAACAGCCTGGCCAACAAGGCGAAATCCCATCTCTACTAAAAAAATACAAAAAAAATTAGCTGGATATGGTGGCACACACCTGTAGTCCCCGCTACTCGGGAGGCTGAGGCAGGAGAATCACTTGAACCCGGGAGGTGGAGGTTGCAGTGAACCGAGATAGTGCCACTGAACTCCAGCCTGGGCCACAGAGCAAGACTCTATCTCTTTAAAAAAAAAAAAAAAAAGTCTTCAAACATTTCAAAATACATGTTCTCCTATATTTCCTACTTATGGTTTCCTTTTTCTTTTTTTTTTCTTTTTCTCTCTTTTTGAGGTAGAGTTTCTCTCTTGTTGCCCATTCTGGAGTGCAATGGCGTGATCTCGGCTCACTGTGACCTTCACCTCCCGGGTTCAAGCAATTCACTGCCTCCGCCTCCCAGGTAGCTGGAATTACAGGCGTGCATAACCCACCCGGCTAATTTTTTATTTTTAGTAGAGATGGGATTTCACCATTTTGGTCAAACTGTTCTCAACCTCCTGACCTCAGGGGATCCGCCCGCCTCAGCCTCCCACAGTGCTGGGATTACAGGTATGAGCCAACGCTCCTGGTCTTTTTTATCTTTCTGTAGATGATTGTTTTATCTTCCAAGACCTAATTTTAATATTAGGTTAACTTTAACATAAGGTATAATATTAGATATTAAGTTAACTTTTGCTTCATTGTTAACCAATTAGCCTAGCATCGTTTATTAAGAAATCATTTTATTCGTTATTAATTTGTAATGCAACATTTTAATATACCAAATATATTTAATAGTAAAATTTATCACAATGTCAATCTGAATCATTGGTTTGTCTCTCTATTCTTGTTGTAGTTTCATATTATTTTGATAATCAAAATATTTGCATTCTCACTAACAGTGTGTAAGTATTCCCTTTTCTCCACACCCTCACCAAAGTTTATCTTTTTTATAGTAGTCATCCTAACACTTGTGAGGTGGTATCTCATTGTGGTTTTGATTTGCATTTTTCTGATGATTAGTGATGCTAAGCACCTTCTCATTTACCTATCAGCCATTTGTGTGTCTTCTTTAGAAAAATGTCTATTCAGGTCCTTTGCTCATTTTTAAATCAAGTTGATTTTGTTTTCCTTTCTTTTTCTTCTATTTTTTTCTTTTGCTATTAAGTTGTGTGAGTTCCTTATATATTGTAAATATTTGCCCCTTATCAGATATATAGTTTGCAAGTATTTTGTCTCATTTTGTAGGTTGCCTTTTCTTTTTGTTGATTGTTTCCTTTGTTCTGCAGAAGCTACACTTTATGTAGTCCTACTTGTTTATTTTTTCTTTTGTTCCCTGTGCTTTTGGTGTGACAGCAAAGAAAAAAAGTGCCCAAACCAAAATCAAGGAGGTTTTCCCCAATGTTTTCTTTTAGGAGTTTTACAATTTCAGATCTTGCATTTAGGTACTTAATACATTTGGGGTAATTTCTGCATATGGTATAAGACAAGAGTTGAACTTTATTACTTTGCATGTGGATATGCAGTTTTTCCACCACCACTCACTTATTCAGTGTATGATCCTTATAATGTCCTGTCGAATTGGGTTTGCTAGTATTTCGTCGAATATTTTTGCATATATGTCCATCAGGAATATTGGTCTGTAATTTTCTTTACTTGTAGTGTCTATATCTGGCTTTGTTATGAAGATAATACTAAACTTATTTTTCCTCCTCTTTAATATTTTGAAAGAATTTTAGGATTGACATGAATTCTTCTTTAGGTCACTGGTGAAATTTATCCGTGAAGCCATTTGGTCCTGGACTTTCGTTGTTGGAAGTTTTTTTGAAATTTTATTTCTTTATGATACAGTCTTGGTAGTTTGCATGCTTCCAGGAATTTATTAATTTCTTCTACTTTATCCAATTTGTTGGCATGTAATTTTTCATAGTAGTCTCCTATGATTCTTTGTATTTCTGTGGTATCTCTAGTAAAGCATTTTCTTTCGTTTATTTTTTATTTATTTGAGTCCTCTATCTTTTCTTGTTGGTTAGTCTAGCTAAACTTTTGTCAGTTTTATCTTTTCAAAGAACCAGCTGTCAATTTCTTTCATACTTTCCATACTTGCTTTTCTAGTCTCTATTTTGTTTATCTCTGCTCTGATCTTTTTACTTCAGTTACTTCTTCTCCAGTCTTTATTATTTCTGCTCTAATCTTTTATCTTTGTTCCTTCTGCTAACTTTGAGCTTAGTTTGTTCTTCTTTTTCTCGTTATTTGAGGTGTGAAATTAGGTTAATTATTTGAGACTTTTTTTTACATGTAGGCATTTATTACTGTAAACTTTTCTCTTAAAAATTTTTTTTTGTTGCATCCCATGTGTTTTGGTATGTTGTGTTCCATTTTTCTTTCTCTCAAAATACTTTTGATTTTCCTTTTGATTTTTTTCTTTGACTCATTCATTTTTCAGGAATATATTGTTTAATTTTCACAAATTTGTAATTTTTTTTCCTTTTATACTGTTGTGGTCAGAAAAGATACTTGATATGATTTCAATCTTCTTAAATTTGTTAGGATTTGTTTTGTGGCTCAATGTACAATTTATCTTTAAAAATATTTCATGTGTAGTTGAGGAAGAATGTATATTCTGATGCTGTTGGCTGAAATGCTCTGTATATGTCTGTTAGGCCCATTTGGTCTATAGGGTTATTGAAGTCAGCTATTTTCTCATTGATTTTCTGCCTACATAATCAATCCATTGTTGATGATGGAGTGTTGACCTTCCATGCTATCGTTGTTTGCTCTCTATTTCTTCATTCAATTCTGTTAATATGTTTATGTACTCTAATATTAGGTGCATATATATTTACAATTGTTATATCCTCTTGACAAATTGACCCATTTATCATTATATAGTGACCTGTTTTGTATCTTGGCAGAATTTGACTGAAAGTTTTCTTTTTTTGTTTATTATAAGCATGGCAACCCTGCTCTCTTTTGGTTACCATTTGCATAAAATATCTTTTTCCATTCCTTCACTTTCACCCTATGTATTTCCTTAAGGCTAAAATGAGTCTCTATTTAGTCAGCACATTGCTACACCTTGTTTTTATTTATTCAGTCACTTTGTGTCTTTTGATTGGAGAATCTAATACATTTACTTTTAAAGTAGTCATTGATAACTATTTGATATTGCCATTTTGTTAATTATTTTCTGAGTATTTTATAATTCTTTTGTTCAATTATTTATTTTTTGCTGTATTCCTGTAATTTGTTGATTTGTGATATGTTTCAATTTATTCCTTTTTTATATTTTGTTTTCCTACTAGTGGTTATTTTCCTTTGTGGTTACCATGGAGCTTATGTAAAATATAATTATAACTGTAATCTGTAATTATAACTAATAACTATATCTATTTTAATCTGGTAACAACTTAAACTTCAATTGCTATTTCAATGTACCTTAGTCCCAATACACAATGTTCTTTGGGTAAGCCATGATTTGAGGAGGAAGTCTCTCTTCTATTTGCTTAGTAGTTGTTGACATCAACTTCAGTCATAACATGAGTTATCATTGTCAATGTTGGCCTTGATCACCTGACTAAAGTAATGTCTATCAGATTTCCCCACTGTAAAGTTATTCCTTTTTACTTCCTCTCCCTACTATGTTCTTGGGAAAAACATCAAAATGTGCAGTCCATACCCAAAGAATAGAGAAGTAGGAATTATGCACCCCCTCCTTGAGGGCAAAGTATATTATTCAAGTGATTGTAGATATCCACAAAAATAGTAACTATCTGTTTACACCACCAATATTTTTCAAACTGTATAAAGTGAGAGTTTCTTTTGTAAAATAAATTTTATCTCTTGTCAGTGAAAAGATTTATGAGCCATAATGATATTTACAGGATGAAAAACACACAATATGAGGTTCACAGAGAGGAATAAAATGATAAGTGAAAAGTATTAATTGCTTAGACTTGCAGCCTTGTATAAGGGCATGTATTTATGTTTACCTGGTAAAATTTGAAAATAAATAACTTTATGAAAATATAAAAGCTACTAAAATGCCAAAATTTTAAAGAGTGCTAAATATAACTTCAGAATACATCTTTTCCTTGCCTAACTTTTGTTAAGTAGCTAAGAAGAAATTTACTGTTTTTATTGGTATGCGACTGCCATGCCATTAAAACAATGACATTAAAGGTATTATTATTATTATTATTATTTTGAGATGGAATCTCTCTCTGTTGCCTAGGCTGGAGTGCAGTGGCATGATCTGACTCGTTGCACCCTCTGCCTCCTGGGCTCAAGTGATTCTCCTGCTTCAGCCTCCCGAGTAGCTGAGATTACAGGCACCTGCCACCGCACCCCACTAATTTTTGTATTTTTAGTAGAGATGGGGTTTCA
Source organism: Macaca mulatta (assembly GCF_049350105.2). Classification (NCBI taxonomy): domain Eukaryota; kingdom Metazoa; phylum Chordata; class Mammalia; order Primates; family Cercopithecidae; genus Macaca; species Macaca mulatta. The sequence continues at coordinate 173,482,571 of NC_133407.1, read as the reverse complement.
TCATGTTGGCCAACCTGTTCTCGAACTCCTGACCTCAGGTTATCCACCTGTCTCGGCCTCCCAAAGTACTGGGATTACAGGTGTGAACCACTGCGCCTGGCCAAAAGGCAAATTTTTGAATTATTTTCTGAAATATTACATACACATACAAAGCACGAATTATTGGTTTACAGTTTATTCATTTTTTACAAAGTAGATATACCCATGTTATCATCATGCAGGTCAAAAATGTTATGTTACCAACTCCACAGAAATCTCCAATGACTCCCTCTAATTACTACTCCTCAAAAGCAAATGTAACGTGACTTCTAACACAATATATTTTCTTATATTTGCCCTTCATATAAGTAAAATCATATTGTACATACTGTTTTATGCCTGGCCTCTTTTGCTGAATATTTTATTTATGAGTTTCAACTATTTTGTAGTGTGAATGTATAGTTCTTTTATTATAACTGCTGCATGGTATGTTATTTGGGAATATTAATAGTGTGTGTTCTGGTGTGTGCATATATGCATTTTTATTGCACATGTACCAAAGAGTTGAATTGTTGTGTCATGGGGTAGACCTATGTTCATTTTTAGAAGGTAGTGTCAGTTTTCCAAAATAAGTATACTGATTTATACTCTAATTCTGGTTGCTTCACATTTCCACTGATTTTTTTTTTTTGGTGGGGGCTATCTTTTTCATTTTAGCCATTCTTATTCATATAGGGAGTAAATCATTATCTTAATCTCTATTTTCCCGTTAAATAATAAGATAATAGGTAATATATTTTCAAAAATTTATTGGATATTTAGATATCTTCTTTTGAGAAGAATCTGTTTATGTCTTTTGCCCACTAGTCAAAAAAGTTGCCTCTTTCTTATTGGCTTATAGAAGTTCTTTATATAATTTTGATGCTACTCTTTGGTTGGATATATTGTATCTAATACATGTTGGATGTAACCTAGTATATTCTACATATCTTCTCCCAATATGTGAGTTACATTTACAGTTTTTAATGATGGCTTTTAATAAGGAGACATCTTATATCTTAATATAAATGCTCTCTCTCTCTCTCTCTCTCACACACACACACACACACACACACACACACACACACACACACTTTATTGTTACTGTTTTCTCATGTCCTTCTTAAGAAATCTTTGCCTACTCCTAGGTCATGAAGATAACTATCCCTCAATTACTTGGAGATTTAAATTATTTCTCTCTCTCTTTTCTCTCTCTCTTTCATTATGTCAGTCTCTCTATACACACAAACAATTCTTTACTATTTATAAATATATAAATATAAATACTTTTTTTAGTTAAGAAGGTTTACACACTTTTTATTAGGCTTATTTCTAAGGATTTGATATTTTCAATGCAATCATAAAACTATTTCTTATAAATTTTATTTTCTATATATTTCTATCAATATATACATATAAAAATTAATACAGTACATTGAACTATGGAAGTTCTTTATAATTTTGATGTCAGCCTTGCCAGTTGTTTTGGATGTATAAAAGTATTAATTTTATAATATTAAACATAATGCATTCTCCTTGACTCTAGTGACCTCATTATTTTTACATATTCATTTTAATAGTTGGTCTGTTGATACTTTGGGGTTTGCTATTTATAATCATGTTGTCTATGAACAATAAGAATATATTTTTTCTAATTTTTGTTGTATTTTTTAGCCTCTTTTAGCTTTATTGCATTGACTAGAATCTTAATGCTAATTTTTAGAGTCGTTATATTTACTATTACAGCAGATGAATTTTGATTTATTCACAAAAAGAAGTGGAGTAAGTTAATCATAAAAGGGGGCCATTTTGAGCTTCTGATTTATTATACAGTCAGCAATATTGTGGAGTTTTCAAAAGAATAATCTTGTGAAATGACTATAAAATTACCCCAAGTTCTTTGCATTCTTTTTACATGACTTTGTATATATGTATGTGCGATGGTTAATATTGAATGTCAACTTGATTGGATTGAAGGATGCAAAGTATTCTTCCTGGATGTGTCTTTGAGAGTGTTGCCAAAGGAGATTAACACTTGAGTCAATGGACTGGAAGAGGCAGATCCACCTTCAATCTGGGTGGGCACCATCTAATCAGCTGCCAGCACAAAAGCAGGTATGAAAAGAGCAGACTGAATCTTCTGGCCTCCATCTTTGTTTTGTGCTGGATGCTTCTTGTTCTCAAACATCAGACTCCAAGTTCTTCAGCTTTTGGACTCTTGGACTTACATTAGTGGTTTGCCAGGGCCTCTTGGACCTTAGACCACAGACTGAAGGCTGCACTGTTGACTTCCCTACTTTATTTTATTTTAAGTTTTGGGATACATGTGCAGGATGTGTAGGTTTGTTTTCTAAACATGTGCCATGGTGGTTTGCTGCACCTAACAACCCATCACCTAGTTATTAAGCCTCACATGCATTAACTATTTATCCTGATGCTCTCCCTCCCCCTGCCCCCTTGACAGGCTCCAGTGTGTGATTTTCCCTTCCCTGTGTCCATGTGTTCTAATTGTTCAGCTTCCACTTATAAATGAGAACATGTGGTGTTTGGTTTTCTGTTCCTGTGTTAGTTTGCTAAGTATAATGGCCTCCAGCTTCATCCATGTCCCTGCAAAGGACATGATCTTGTTCTTTTTTATGGCTGCGTAGTATTCCATAGTTTATATGTATCACATTTTCTTTATCCAGCCTATTGTTAATGGGCATTTAGGTTGATTCCATGTCTTTGCTATTATGAATAGTGCTGAAACGAGTATGTATGTGTGTGTCTTTATAATAGAATGATTCATATTCTTTGGGTGTGTACGCAGTAATGGGATTGCTGGGTCAAATGGTATTTCTATCTTTAGATCTTTGAGGAATCATCACACGGTATTCCACAATAGTTGAACTAATTTAGACTCTCAACAACTGTCTGTAAGCATTCCTTTTTCTCTACAACCTTGTCAGCATCTGTTGTTTTTCACCTTTTTAATAATCATCATCTGACTGGTGTGAGATGATATCTCATTGTGGTTTTAATTTGCATTTCTCTAATGATCAGCAATGATGAGCTTTTTTCATATGATTGTTGGCCACATGTATGTCTACTTTTGAGAAATATCTGTTCATATTCTTTGCCCACCTTTTAATGGGGTTGTTTGATTTTTTCATGTAAATTTGTTGAAATTCTTGATTTTTTTCTTGTAAATTTATTAAATTCCTTATAGATGCTAGGCTTTTGTCAGATGCATAGTTTGCAAACATTTTCTCCCATTCTGTAGGTGTATGTTTACTCTGTTGATAGTTTCTTTTGCTGTGCAGAAGCTCCTTAGTATAATTAGACCTCATTTGTCAATTTTTGCTTTGTTGTGATTGTTTTTGGCATCTTTGTTGTGAAATCTTTGCCCGTGCGTATGTCCTGAATGGTATTGCCTAGATTGTCTTCCAGGGTTTTTATATTTTTGGGTTTTGCATTTAAGTGTTTGCTCTATCTTGAGTTAATTTTTGTACATCATGTGAAGAAGGGGTCCAGTTTCAATTTTCTGCACATGGCTAGCTAGTTATTCCAGCACAATTTATTGAATAGGGAGTCCTTTCCTCTTTGGTTGTTTTGTCATGTTTGTTGAAGATCAGATAGCTATAGGTGTGCAGTCTTATTTCTACATTTTAATTGGCTAAATGTCTTGTATCATTTTTAATAACTCCAGTTTTGTTCCCCTTAGTTATGGAAAAATAATATATTATTTAACAATTTATTAGTACCTCTCATAACACCCCACAACTGTAGAAAATTTAAAGATTATTTACAAAATAATTTCAATATATTATCTTACTTGAATCTTACAATTTTAGGGGTTTTTCAGACGTTTTAGTATATAAACACCTGATATGCACATAATATAACTTTATGAAATAACAGCTAAATAATCTTAACTCTACAACCAACTGATGGGACAGACTGCTTGACACAATGATAAAACAAGTTCTACTGAGCACCTATTGCATACTAGGCACTGTGTAAATTCCTTTGGATTAAAGAGATTTTGGGAGATCACAATGTAATGATTCAAGGCTTTTCCGTGGCTGAATTGGGAAGAGAAATTAGAATTCCCATTAGGCAGAGAATCCAATGGACTAAAATTCCCTTTGCAGAAATTTTTATCCAGATGGTTTTATCTGGAAACCTCAGCACACTGGAAAGAAAACAAGATGTGGCATAACACACCTGGATTATTGCAAGAGCTTCTTGGTTTAGCTTTCTGCTGTGTAACCTTACCTTACCATCCCTCCTGTACTGTGTTTTTGTATTATATGAACATTTCCAAAACATGAAATCTATTACTTCTCTGCTAAAAGCTTCCAGCTTTTCTTCACACCACTTTGCCTACATCATAACTCTTTTTTCTTCTTCTGGATAAAATATATCTCTTTCAGTCTGGACATACTGAGAGTCATTATTATTGATTCCCACCTACTAATTCAATTACTTCTGGGAATCACATCTTCAATCCCTCCATATGGATCTCTGAACATAAATATACTCTTAATAAATCTGAAGGCTTTGATTATCACTTCCCTACATGCCACTTGGAATACATTTTCTTATATTTTCTACATATTCTAGTGAGACTTTCTTCTTTCTTTTATCATGGACCTTATTAAAAGTTTGACTAAATTGATGCCATAGCCCTGAAACTCACCTTTGCACTGGTTGATAAGAAATCTTGGTATATTCTAATGCAAATTATCCTTCAAGACCCAACCACCTAACTCTAATTTCATCTCCCTGATTACTTCTTCAACGACATGTTAATTGCCTTCTTCTGTAAATTGCCATGACAGTTAATCTCTCCTTGATCACAGTCCATGTGTACTTCAAGATCCTAAAAATCAGTTTTTCACATATTTTGTAGTTCTCTTTATATTTAGCACAAAATACTTTGCTAATATTTGTTCAATGAATACTTATCTTTTAAATTATAACAACTTGTCTTCAAGTTTCCTAGGAATTTGAAGCAAGTAAAAACTGTTATTAAGGTCTGTGGTAGTGTTTCTTTACCTTTAATGTTTTCCAGAATAAACTGGGAAGTTTTAAAATATTCAACCTCTTACCCAAGGATTCAGATTCAGTATGTCTGGAAGATACCATGAGATTCATGGTAGTTGTGCTTTTATGCTCCACAGAGAATTCTTACCTATAGCCATGGTTGATAACTATTTAATAGGCTGACAAGAAATAAACCGACCCTGAATAATAACCTATTTTTATATTAAAAAAAGAAGTATGTAAAGTTGTTACATATTTTTAAAAGAACACTTGGCTTACAGCATGTATCATAATAGTTACATCTATTTATGTTTAGTCATAATAATGACTGATTAATCAGAATAAGCTTACTGATATAAGAAACTTATATTCATCAAATCTGTTTCTGCAGTTATAGTTTAGTGAGTGTAATGCAGGGAAGATTCGAATCTTATGCTGAGAGCAATATAAGAACTTAATAAATCCTTGTTAATTGATTGACTTAAAGTCAATTTTAAATGGGCTTTCTGAATATTATGATTTCCTAGTAATTTTTTAAATTCTTACCATAAAGTGGAAGAGAGATTATTCTCTAACCAGTACATGTTTTTCTGCTTTGCAGGTTTTTATTTTGGAAAAGAGAGGAATAAAAAAAAATAATGTATCTTGTGGAACTTTGCAGAACTATCTGTTCTACATATCATGTCCTAAAATATGACAACATATATAATAAACGTTTACACAAAGTGGTTAACCTATATAAAGTGGAAACTAGTTCTATACTTAAATGTACTAGTTACCTTTCTTTCTCATTTATTTAATTTCAGTACCATTTTTAATATGTTCCTTGAAATATAGAACACTATTTGAATATTTACTATAATAAGAGCGTTTGTTAATATCACTATGGTGACATCAGAATGCATTGTATAGTCATATTATGACTAAGGAGACTGCGGGTGCCATAAAGTTCAATATCAAGACAGTGGGGATTTTTGTTGCTGTTGTCATTGTTTGGTTTTGGCGTTTTGGTTTATTTTTAAAGCTTGGAAGAAAGCTACATTCCAGCCCCTATAATACTTTGCTTGTTAATGAGTAGTTTTGACCCAAGACAGTTTTACCTTTCTTCTATGTTGGTCAAAATATTCATGGCCTTCTGCTCATAAGCTTATTTAATCTTATCATATTTAAAATTATTTCTTTGAAATTATCATAAGAAAAGTATAGACCATGTTTTCAAAAGTACAACTATCTTTTCTATCATCTAGCACCTCAATCTCTATACCTGTTTTCAAAGATATAATTCATAAGGTTATGCAGGTTAATTCCAAATAACATTTGGCAAATAGCTTTGTCACCCATCAGTAATGGGTATATACATGTGAAATTCAGTGAAGGGCAGCACTTTATGTGAATACTAAAATGTCTTAAATGTGATATTGTTAGTGCTGGCAGACAAGAAAAGAAAAAGAAATCTCTTCAAGGCTGGAGCCTTCAGATTACTCGTCTACAGTAAATAGATCATTATGATGTCTATTTAACATCTTCTAAATTTTTGCAAAGTGGGCCTTGCTCTTCCTTTATGCGAGCCTTGCTCTTCTTTTATGCAAGGGAAATTTTATCTTAGGAAAGGCCTTGTTGGATTTTTTAGTGTCTGTTTTAGAGCTGACACTCAAGCCAAATCCAAGAGTAATGTTAAACATAGATATTTTTCACTTCATTTATTTTTGTTAGATTTTTCTAGCTTACTTAAATCGACCCCAGGGCTGTTACATATAGGTAAGATATCTTCCTATATAACAAGCAAGAAATTAAATATGAAACTTTGACTGATATTGGCTAGGTTTCTGTGCAGAATGGATCTCAGAGCTGCCACAATTTCTTTGGATGAACTCACAGTTCCATGAAAACTTCTGAGCCTTTAATGACTTTGTATTTTCTCACAACAGTATTTTAGCTTATGCTTATTTCATCTAAAACTTTTATCTTCTACTTGCCACATAATACTTGACTTAAACATCAAATTATCCAAGAAGATTCCTCTGATCACATTCATTCAGTAAAATTTTAGTCCTGTTAACTCCTACAGCTCTTACACGCAAAATAACATAGTTAGAAATTATATACTATCTGCTGATAAAGGTATTTTCACCCTTGCTTTGCTATTTCCATTTTACTTCTTGAGTATAAGGCCCATAATTCATTTTTATTTGCATCCTCCTCGATAGTAAGCACAATGACTTTTCACGAAAGTTAATTAACATGCATTGGATGATCCACATTTGATGATAAATTAAATCAAGCTCAATTTGTAAGTTCTAGATTAAAACTGGCAAATATTTACATGGTTTCATGCATGATAAACTTTTCTGAGATTCTAAATGTAAGCACATCCTTTGTTGTGATTCCTTTTTCTGTCAAAATTCTGAGTAGTTCATTACCCACAATCTATATTGTAGTAACAGTATGTTGTTTAACCAATAGTAGGATCGGTTATAGAAATTAGAATTAGCAAAGAATTATTTTTTTCTGCAAATATGTGTTCACACAACAAGTTGACGTTTTAACAATGATTTAATTAGAATTTTCTAACTGGCAAAAGTAATTTACATTCCTGCCTCCAAAAATAGCTTAAAATGACATAAATTTTGGAATTGTCTAATATCAAAAACATGACTGGAGTTAATGAATTAAGTCATATGAAAATCTTGAGAACCAAGCACTAGTCAGTTATTTCCCAGATTTTGTGAATTAGGTGCCATGAGGGTTTGGCTGAAGACTCCCAACTTAATAAAGGGAAAGCAGTAAGCTGCCATAATTATAATAAACTCAACTAACAGACCACTAATTTCTTTTAGAACAAGTATGCTAGTTCCATAGTTTGTCCCATACACGAAAAATAAACTGATATTTTAAGAGATTACAATAAGTGAAGGTTTATTGTTGAAAATGTTGCATTTTGCTTCCTAAACAGGATCAGAAAAAAACATAATAGAAAAAAACCCACACTAGCAGACTGAAATTAAATCATGGATTAGCTCTCTTGGTTACTAATATACTTCAACCTTGAAAGGATACATGATTTTGAATTTATAAGCATGCTAACATCATGGTATTATTATATTATATTATATTATATTATATTATATTATATTATATTATATTAATTTCCAGTGATGATAACAATAATGAAGCTGCAGCAAATGTTAGGAATAATGACTCTCAGAAATGGACAGGTTTTCAAAACTCCAGTCATTGCCTTTATATGTCTTCAGTGATTACTATTAAAGATCTAGATGACCAACTATTTTTAACATGAAACATTACATCTTTGGATTCATTTACAAACAGTGAGCTTTTAAAATATTTCATACTATCACCAACCTGAAGTATTTCAAAGCTGAGCATAGGGAGAGTAACACAATCTCCAAAAGTTATACATATATGTATGATATGTATCTGAGACTGTGAATGAAGTCCTCCTAATATTTATCTTATCAGATTTGCACATTCTGGGACAGTTGCATTTCAACATCTAGAATGAAAGGCTTTTTCAATATTGTAATTGTCAGTGGAAACCAAGGCATAATAATTGTGTTAGAAAATCATAATTATGGTACTTACAAAGATGGAAAGCATTCTTGAAAATATAATTCCACGACTGATATTCTAAAACAAATTTACATAAACCAAGTCATCATTATGTGTCTAGCATGCTAGCATGAACTGTCCTTTATGGTTAACTATCCATATTTGTATCAGCAGTAGTTTTGGCTTACTCAAAGAAATACAACAAGTCAACGTTGATTTTAGTAGTATGAATGACATATATTTTAAGAGTGTAGATTTTTTAAAGTTCAACATTATAAGTTATAACAATGACATTTTGATAACATTTTAAATATTAATAATATATTTAAAATAATATATTAAATATATTAAAATTATTTTAAAATGATATTTTAAAAATATAAGTAATGCACAATGAGTTATTCCCATTATTTTTGGTCTCTTCCTTTTAGAAGTGATTCACAGAAAGCCTTCAAGATTTGCCCTAGAACTCGAAAAGTATTGAGTGATACTTAGAGCAGTCAGCAATATGATATCACCCTGAACGAGATAGGTTTTTTATAGAAGGAAGCTGTTAAACTCAGTTCATGCTTTTGCATAATGAAGATTTGCCATGTCCACAGGCATGTTTATTTGGGATGACAAGCTTAAATTAAACCATCACATGTTCTTCAATAGCTTTCCTTTTGGAATAGGTCCACCATCCAGAAAGCTGCCATACATACCTAGACTAGCATATATATCACTGCAGACACAATGGACTCTAACAGGATAAGAATATCACAGTGCTGCTGCAGTAGGTCATCAGTGAAGCATGTAATGGAAAAGCAGTGAGACTAATCCACAGTTGCAAAAATAGAGTTGTAAAATAATTTAGGCCAAGTTAGTTTCTAAAAATATTGAGAAATGGGTTTCATGTCCTTTCGATATGTGTATTTTTAGGCTGTTCATTTTAATAGCACAAAATCTTAGCTGTGAAAGTGTTGCTTTCAAAATATGCCATAGAGTGTAATGGTTAAGAGCTCAGACTGCCATGAAACAGACTTTGATTTGAGTTTAGTGGTGGCTTATAATTGCTATGAGCTTGGGCAAGTTACTTAAACATGATAAATCTTTATTTCTGTTTTCATAAATTTTGCATGGTAATAATATCAACTTCACAGAGGGCGTCTAAGACTTATGTGAGATAAATAATGTAAAGTGCTTGGCATAGTGTCTGGAAAACACTAATTGTTGAATAAATGTTACATATGTGTAAGATGGTCGATGAAAAGAGTTCACAGTTGACAGAATGATAAAGCTAACACAATGATACTTATTTACTAAAATCAGTCTTCTCAATTCAGTAACATGTGCGGTCCTGTCTTTCAAAATAGAAACAAGTAAACTACAGGTTATTTTCAATCATTATCTATGTACATGGATGTTTTCCACAATCCATCAAGTAAAATGTGTGGTGATTTAAGCATAAATACTTCCAAGAAAACCACATTAGCTATATTGTGAAGACTGTCCTCAAAGATTAACTTACAGACAATTTATATTGAGTAACTTAATAATCTTGATTTAGTTCTTTATATGAGGAAAAAGGTTACGTATTTGTTTCAGCATTTAAATGTAATGTCCAAAATTATATCAAATACTGATTTGGAAGCTAGATTTTGTTCATTAATACTTTAAATTGTTTAAAGTCTCCATCATTTCACACCAAATTTTCTTTTCCAAATTTCTATGGAACCACACACAGTAAAAATGCAATTTAAATAGAGCCCTGTGTTAATAAAGAGAATACATTAGTGAAAATTAAGAAACTTGAGTTAAGCTCAATTTGAGTAAAGCTGTGTGACATGTTAAAATATATTTTTCAGCTATAATACAAATTGTGGTTGTGAGATTTTAAAAATTAGTTTTTAGAAATGTCAACTATAATAAGGCTTGTATTATAAGATTATTCTGAATAATGTTCCATAATAAGAGACCAGGTACAACTGACTCATTTTTAGGTAGATAGGAATGATTATAATATCCATTGTAAACTGTTGCTAATTTTGGAATATATGTTAAAGTAGGCTGTCTTTGATTAATGCTAATTATGTCATAGAATGATGCATTTTAGTGAAAAGGATTTAAATTGATTAAAATTTATAATCTATTTAAATTGGCCTAGAATGTCAGAGACCTAATGCATTGTAGTTTGAACTGACTCTAGAGAAAAGTGAGCACAAGCAATCTGGGAAGGAGTGTAGGACATACTACAGACATATCCAAGCTCTCAGAGGGAGTGAATGATTGAATGAATCTGGGTTTAGTATTTGAGCTTGGAAGATGGAGTCTGTATCATGGCTTGGTGGAATAGGAAATCTTACAGACAACATGTCTTCTTTTGTTTAACTTTTCTAAGTGTTTCATAGTGACATTTTCTTCAATGCTCTTGATTTTAGCAATAATCAAATGAATGTGTGACCTTATTTTTTTATAACATTTTTAGTCTAAATCCATTCTCAGAGAAAGGACATACTCTGCCTGCTCCACTCATTTTCACCTATGACTTTGGGACATAGATGCACTTAATTTAATGACAATCTAAGTAACCTAGGTAAGAATTATACTCTATATTTTTCTTCTATTATCCAGAATTGAATAATAGATTAATGATAATCTCCTTTTCAAGGCATATATTCGTCATTAGTCCATGCATGGCCTACTTTCTTTGTTTAAAAGTACCCGATCCAATGCAAAATCTCAATTAGTGACAGTCTTTAGGAAGAACGTGTTAATGGTCCTAATGGAGAGGCTTGTGATGTTATAAAATCTAAAACAAGATTTATCTTGGTCAGTGGGTTCTGGAAGAGTTACTCAGAGAAAGTAATACTTGTGGCAAGATCTGAAGGATGAATAAGAGTTTACAATGTGAAGAGGGGACGAGAACAGCATAATGGGTATGGAAGAGAGCATTTTCAAGTGGCCTACTGCATTGAGAGGAAGTACAGCAAGCACAGATGTCTGAAAGATGGCCATTGGGCTGGGGTGAAAAGAAGGAAAGCAAGGGTGGTATCAGATGGACTAACGGATGGAATAAAGATCCAACCATTCTGGGCATTCTTGGTTATGTTAAATGTTTGTTAAATGTTTGTTTAAATTTCAAGAACAATGGGAAGCCATCAAAGTTTTATGTAAGGTTTGACACAATCATATACGCATTTTAAAAAGGAGTCTTTGGTCATAATTTGAGAAAGAGATGCGATTGAAGCTATTACTAGGTTATTGCTGTAGTCCATGCAGAAAGGGATGGTAGACTGGGCTGAAATTTCACCAGTACATAAAAAGAAAAAGGCTGTATTTTGCAATTTTTCGAAGTAACTAAAATTATTTTTTAAAAATTCTAACACCACCACGTCTTTCTATGTCTACAAATATATCACTGGCATATAAAACGCTTAATGTAATTACATTGTTTGTGATATTATTTAAGTCTCATGGATTGCTACATGGTAACCACTGAAAATAAAATTTTTGAATGACTAGAAATAAATTTGTCTTACAAAAAGTGCTACTTTACTTAAGCAAGAACAAGTATACTACAAGTCCCTGGCAATTACAGTGCAACATTGAAAAACTGTACTTAGTCGTCAAGGATAAATTTGACCTATACTTCAAATTATGTGTAAACAATAGCAGATTACTCAATAGAACAATTATAGTGAGTCCAGTAATATTGTAATGAATTCTATGCTGCCTATTTGAAATAATTTTTCTCAAAACATAGAACCTTAAATAGCTATAGCTATTAATTTTTGTTATTACTAATAGCTAACCTCTAAAACTATTGTGAAATTATTAAATACTAAAACATTCCAACTGCTGGAAAATAACCATTTAAATGGTAACATGACCAAGTGAACAATACTTATCTCTAGTATTAAAAATATGTATTGGTTCCAGTCAAAACCTTATGGATAAATACTTATGTAACAAATACTTATGGAGTACTTATCATTAGATATATAATTTAGTTTTTTAGTGATTACCTAGGATAGCACTTCCCAATGGAACTCTCTGGTAAAATATAAATGTTTTACATTTGTGCTGCCCACTATGATAACCCCTAATGACATATGACTATTGAGTACTTGAAATATGTCTAGGACGACTAAGGATCTAAATTTTAAAAAATTATTTAATTGTAGTTAATTTACATTTAAATTCAAATAGTAATATGCGGCTAGTGATGGCTGTGTCAGATAACAAAGATCGAGGAGATTCAACTTCCTCAATATTTAAACGTTGAAATTTATGGACGTAAAAAAAATGCCTTTCTAAAGGTCATAGAATGAAGACAATTCAGCTATTTGATATCTAGAAGTTTCTCATTAATTTAAGTAACTTGTAACACACTTTATACTTTTGGTACTGTTAATACAATGGAAAGTCATAGAAAAAAAACTGTCAAAGATAGCTTATAGACGAGTGAGAGATTAGCTACACTTTGAATTATTACTGTGAAGAATAGTTCTTGGATCATTCAGGGAAGATTGATTAAAATAACTTTTGTCTTTTGTTGTTGATGTTCTTGTCCTTATTGTTGAGAATGACTACTCTAGAGATGAGCTGCATTTTAAAAAAAATGATAGTAATCTATAGACCATAACCTAAGTAAGCATATTTCTTGTATTAGCCCAAATATTAATGGCTCACATCAATATTCATTTATTACTTCACATTCTATGTAGGTCAGGAAACTGGGAGTAGCTTAGCAGAGTCCTCTGCATTAAATTCTCTCACAAGGCTGCATTCAAGATCTTGGCTGGAACTGCACTCTCATTAGAGATGAATCTATGGATACTTCAAAGCTCAGTCATGCAGTTTTGCCAGGTTTCAGTTTCTCAGAAACTGGACTGAGGGTCTCCATTCTTTGCTGGCTGTTGTCTGTATGCTACCCTCAGCTCCTTTCCTAGTGGGTTCCTCTGTAGGGCAGCTCACAACGTGGAAGCTCGTTTCATCAGATCAAAAGAGTAAGAAATGCCAAAGAGATAGAGATTGTGAACAAGATGGAAATGACATTTTTTATGGCTTAATTCCAGAAGTGACATCCCATATCTTTTAGTTTAGAAGCAAATCACTTGGTTCAGTTCACACAAAAGAGGACAGGATTACAAACGAGCACACACATCATCAGGACTCCGGGATGATTGGTTGCCTTTTCATAAGATGCTCATCACATTCACCTAACCAAGGTGACAAAGAATTTTGTGGGAAGCATGTGATAGTTCCAGATATTTATCAGAAGCCCCTTAAAGTGCTTTTGCTTTAAACATTAAAAAATCTCACTTAGATAGGAGAAATAACTTCAATTTTTTTTTTAGATCGCTGACACAGCATGGCGAATAGAGAGTAATTTAGTACTGTACATTTCAATACTAAGAGAGTATACTTCAAAAGTTCTCATCACAAAAGATGTTAAATATTTGAGATAATAGATATGTTAATTGGCTTGATTTAATCATTTTATGTTGTATTAAAAATCATAACATCACTTTGTACCCCTACATACAACTATAATTTGGCAACATATAATTAAAAGCTTTTAAAAAATCTTTAATAAAATAAAACAAATGAAAGACTATAAAGACACTGATTTTTTTTAACAGTAAATTCACATTGACAACTCCAATTCCTTAAATATCAGTTCTTGACATTGTCAACTGTGCTTGATTTGGTGTCAGTTGCTGAATGAGAAGTGAAAGTTGGAAACGTTCTACTACAGGAAGTTTCAGTTACCCGGTTCTGAACACCATTTGTTGTGTTTTATTGAGCATTGTCCAATAGCTCAATTGTTTGCAACCTCCTCTCATTGCAAAGATGATGATCTGATGTCTTTGCAACAAATTGCACACAATTCTGTAACAGACTACTTGTCTGACATAAAGGTTAACTTTGAGTTAAGAATGAGTTTACTAGCTTTTCCTCTAGTGTGAGGAAAGTAATTTATACAATCTTCTATTCTAGGACAGGGGTCTCCAATCCCTAGGCCACAGACCAGTACCCATTGTGGCCTGTTAGGAACTGGGCTGTACAGCAGGAGGTGAGCAGCAGGGGAGTGGGCATTACTGCCTGAGCTCTGCCTCCTGTCGGATCAGCAGCAGCATTAGATTCTTAGAGGAGCGCGAACCCTACTGCGAACTGCGCATGCGAGGGATCTAGGTTGCCACACTCCTTATGAGAATCTACTAACGCCTGGTGATCTGAGGTGGAACAGTTTCATCCCCGAACCATTCCCCTGGTACTCCCTCCTGCCATCCCCAACTTTACAGTAAACAAATTTTCTTCCACAAAACCAGTCCCTGGTGCCAAAAAGGTTGGAGACCGCTGTTCTAGGAGACTGGTTATACATACAAAATGTCTTTAATTACAAAAGAAATCCACGTGTTCCATTTCCTGTGAATTTTGGCTAGAGATTTTCTAAAGTGTTGAAAATTATGCATCCTTGAATAGGCAGAATCTAACTGTTAATATGCTACTAATCATATGTTGTATTATTCTAAAAAGATGAGAAGGATTTCAGTAGGAGATATGCATAAGATGCAAATTTAGTATCAGTTTTTACAGGATAGTGTTGTAAAATAATTAAGATCAAATACTTGAAGTGACATAATTATATCTATCATGCCCTTTCTTTTAGAAACTGTTAGCTGCCCTGGAACTCTATGTTTCCTTAATCACTTTGCAACATTTCGGCCTAGTGAGCCTACTACCCTGTTTTTCTCTGAGTCCTTCTCTAGCTTTCTAAATTTAAAAACTCTCTAATCTTTTATCTTTTTTTGTAACTCTTTCCTCCCACTTCTTCTGCTTTGGGCTCATCTTCCCATGTCCAACCTAAATTCCTTGAGCTTGAGTCCTTCTCTAGCTTTCTAAATTTAAGGGCGCCTTAAGATCAAAACTTCAGCTTTTTGCTCTTCTTTGTCTAGACCGTTTAGTTACTCTCTCCTGAGGAAATTGTCGGATTCAATGATCATTGCTGATGACCCTTAAATCTACATTCAGCATTGCCATCATCCTTCCTGAGTATAAGTTTAGCATGTATAACTGCATGCTGAGTATTTGCAATTGAACAAATCAGTGTTACCTGAACTAAAAAATAATATAGCATAGAATGACAGTAACATATAATTGGCGTGGGA
This sequence comes from Macaca mulatta, assembly GCF_049350105.2. NCBI lineage: Eukaryota > Metazoa > Chordata > Mammalia > Primates > Cercopithecidae > Macaca > Macaca mulatta. The sequence continues at coordinate 173,466,798 of NC_133407.1, read as the reverse complement.
AGAGTAAACAAACTTTTCTTTTAAGCCTTTTCCCCCTCTGTCAAATAGCATATTTATTTTAGCAAAGTTTAAGATAAAACTTCCCTATGTCTCTTGACTCAAAACATTGAAGTTATGTGACATTCCTTATTCCAAGCTTTCTTTAAATTATAGTCAAAACACTTTTGAAATCATTATGGGAGCTTGGCAAAGTATATACAAATAAACAAGATTAGCCAGACAAACTGTAAGAAAGAATGATAATAGGGATAGGCCATATATATTACCGTAGCTGTTTTTTAGTTTAATTTATGTTCTATAAATGCTGGTGCAATAAGAAATAATTTTTAAACAAAATAATTAACTGAGGAAATCAAAAAGGAAAGGTGTGTATTGGCTGGGCTGTAAAAAAAAAGTTTTGTCAACGAAAAATCAAAAACAAATTGAAAAGGCCAACAATCCCACAAGCAGAAACTATTTCCCACCATTATCTTATATACTATACCAACAACCTGTGAGAGTGACTCTTTTATGACAATCTCACTAGTAGTATATATGAGTATTTTTTAAAGAAATACCTTTAGCAGATGGTATCTTTTAAAGGTTTCTTGTTAATAAGTAGGTTAAGAAAATATTGCTGCATGCTCAATTAGGTAGTTAGCTGCAGAGATGTCTAAAGAAGGTTGAACAATTTAAAAGTAAAACTGTTCTAAGCTCTAGTTTTGCCAGAGTTGAATAGATTTGGGTGTTCTTTAAAAAAAAACAAAAAACAAAAAACAAAAAACTGTTTTGTTGTTTTTGTTGTTGTTAAGATTTTGGTGTTCTAACATTGGTCAGAAGTTAACTGAATCTTGTAAACTAATAGAATACTAATACTGTTACTTTGAAACAGCTCTATTAACTTAGAGAAGCATAGAAGCTCAGTAGAGAGAGCCTGACTCTGAAGAGTGTTATCGTTTATAGAAAAAGAACCCAAGGGGATTCAGAAATGACCTAAGTATAATATACGGGGAAAGTAAACTATGACTATCATGTATCTGTTGTTGAGAAACAACTAATATTTCATATTCTGTACAATCAGGGCTTTCTAAGCAAAAATTACTGGCAATCAGGATTAAGAGATGTTTGAATGGTAAACACGCCTGAAGACCCATCTCCCCTGGAGCCCTTTATTTACATTCCAAAGGGTTGTAAACATCTAGGGATTTTTCTCGCCTCCCTCGGAGAGGATATGTTTGTTAGAAACAGAATTTCTTTTCTTCTCTCTGGAGAGAGAGAGGGGCTGCTGTGCAGCTGTTTCTATATAAGCTGAAAAACTTATAATCTTAGTGACCGTCCCTTCTCCTAGAGACTCTCTCTATGTGTACAGAGTTCATCTTCCCTCACCACATCACTTGAGGAAGAGAAGGGGTCATGGGAAACTTGTGTCATTATTGTTTTAAAAAACAATGGTCCAGAACCTTGTATTTGCTCTCAAGTTAAATACATATTTAAGCTATATCATCTGTTTGTGTCATTTGTGAATATTAAGTGGTACAGAGATCTAGAATGTAGAGTGTGATTCTCTCTTTTGTTGTTAATAATAGTGGTTTCAACTTATTATTTATTCTTACAGTCACAGAGTGTGTAAATAATACAACTTGTTAACATAGCACTGTGGGCACTCTGGGCTTTATGTCTTTAGAGACTACAGAGCTCTTAGAGCTAACAAATGTGGAAGCAAAAGAGACCAAATTAAAAGAAAACAAAACAGTAACATTACTTCCGGGTCTTTGAGCCATGATTCGGTGAACTCCAAAAATCTGAGACAAGTCTCAGTTAATTTAGAAAGTTTTTGTTTTGTTTTGTTTTGGTTTTTTGCCAAGACTGAGAACGTGCTCCCATGACACAGCCTCAGGAGGTCCTGACGACGTATGCCTAAGGTGGTCAGAGAACAGTTTGGTTTTATACATTCTAGGGAGACATGAGACACCAATCAACATACCCAGGACAAACATTGGCTTGGTCTGGACAGGAGGGACAACTGGAAGCAAAGGCGGGAAGATTCAAAGCAGGGATGGAGCTTCCAGGTCATAGGTTAGATAGGTGACAAATGATTTCATTCTTTTGAGTTTCTGATTCGCCTCTCCAAAGGAGGCAGTCAGATGTGCATTTATCTTGTGAGCAGAGGGGAGACTTTGATAATAGAATGGGAGGCAGGTTGGCCCTAAGCAGTTCCCAGCTTGACTTTTTCCTTTAGCTTGGTGATGTGGGGCCCCAAGATTTACTGTCTTTTCACAATACTTACTAATATTGAATAGAATGGATTTGCAAGGTCCACAAAGGTCCACAGAAAAATCATTCTCAAATAGAGTTTAAAAATCATTCAGGTGAAAATATCTAAAATTCTCCCTAAATTTTTTTTTTGTTGTTGTTGTTATTCAATGATCAGATGAGAGGGATAGAGTAAGTTTATCATAGTGAGTTTTTCCATAATGTGAAATTCACTCACTTTAAACAAATGACCTTTGTTCTGAGATTTGTTACTAATGTTTGAAATCTGAACCTTCTAAACAACAGTGGTAACGGCAAATTATATTTTACGTGTTGGTTTATTACATGGTTGATGAAATGCTGCTACTATTGTTTTAAAGTTCTGTTGACAATGACAGCATGATGTCTCAAAACCAGTGCTTTAAATGACTTGTGTTTCTTACAGGGCTTGATACATTTAGTTATAGCCTCAGCCTTAAATAAAAGTAGATTCCTTGAGTTAGGATGCAGTAAACTGAATACCAGGTTTGAATAACTCAGAGAAGTATAAGAATACAAGTAAATAAGTCACTGTTAAATTTTAAAGTAGAAAAGGTGTCACTTTGTTAATATCTGCATAAATATTTATCCTCTAAGATATAAAAGACATGAAACATTTTAAGTAAATACAACATCAAGGTAAATCAAATTTCTTCCTTCATGAGTTTCTTTTTAAAAGGTATTTCCCATTTCCTTCTGGAACTGAGAAACACATTTAAGCAGACAGTATTCTTGCTGAACATAGTTTTATTAAAGTTCTTAAGAAGGCTGAGAGAAAGGAGCCAGAGTATTTAGGAACTTGTTAACCTTTTTTAAAGCCATTAGACTTCATCTTTATGGCAACAGGAAGTAACTGAAGAATTTCAATTATGTGTGCACTACAAAATCATATATATGAATATTTATAAATGATTCCCTCTGGCTGCTGAGAAGAAAATGAAGTGTTGGAAGGTGCAATAGGTTAGAGATAGAAATGGAAGCAAAAGTAGGGTGGAGTCAGACTTGTGATCAACAAATTAGTGAGTAGTCCAAACTACATGTGTTGACTAATTCCTTCTACATAACCATTTATGAAGACATAAACTCTTAACATAGTAGAGGTGAGTAGTTAGAAATTGCTTCAACAAATAATTTAAATTATATGGCCTGAAACTGTTTATAAGACTTTCTTATATTTGAGGTAGGTTAAGATTGGATCATGTATAGTTATATAAATATAGTTATAGACATATAAATAACTATTTGCATTTCTATTATGCATAAAATTTTATAAACAGTAAATACTGTATAATGGCTGTTTTAAAGGTGAATAACATTCCAAGTGTTTCTTCACATTTTGAAGGGAGGTAAAACCAGAAAAAAAAGCCCCCCCAAAAAGAGATAGTTAATAGGTACAAAAATACAGTCAGATAGAAGAAATGAGATCTAGTGTTTGGTAGCACAATAGGGCTACTATAATTAGCAATAATTTATTTTATATTTCAAAATAACTAAAAGAATGGAATTGGAATGTTCCTAAAACATAAAAATGATAAATGTTTGAGGTAATGGACACCTGAATTACTCTGATCTTATTATTACACATTGTATGCTTGAATCAAAATATCACCGGTACCCTATAAATATGTACAAATATTGTGTATCTCTAACAACTAAAAATTTAAAAAACAACGTCGAAAATCTCATTAGTTTTTTGTTTTTTTTTTGTTTTTTTTTTTTTTTTTTGAGATGGAATTTCACTCTTGTTGCCCAGGCTGGAGTGCAATGGTGCGATCTCGGCTCACCACAACCCCCACGTCCCGGGTTCAAGTGATTCTCCCGCCTCAGCTTCCTGAGTAGCTGGAATTATAGGCGTGTGCCACCATGCCCAACTAATTTTGTATTTTTAGTAGAGATGAGGTTTCTCCATGTTCGTCAGGCTGGTCTTGAACACCTGACCTCAAGTGATCCACCCACCTCAGTCTCCCAAAGTGCTGGGATTCCAGGTGGAGCCACTGTGCCCGGCCTAATCTCATTAGTCTTTAAAAAAAACTTTAATTTCTGCCTGTCATCTCTTCATTGTAATTAATGCACTCTGATCAAACTCAATTAACTAATGTTTTTACATTTCTTTATCACAATTTTGGTTTGATTTAGGATCCTGAACACTGGGAGAAAAGGAAATGAAGTGTGTACAAAAACCCAGTGCATCACTCTGTGTTGTCTCCTGTTTCAGTGTTTCTACTTTCATTCCTTGAACTGACTCCAGTGATCCTAGGCTTAGAGTTGCATTTATCACCTTCTCTGGGGAAATTTTTTATAGCTGTATTTTGAAGCAAGCAGAACATCAAGAAAATAGTTGCTCAGATATGTGTGAAAAGAAATTGCAGGTATGCCAAGATATTTAGGAGGAAATGTGTGAAGTCTCTATTTTTTTAGATGAAAAGCTAGTTAGGTCACCTATATATAGGATTTCACCTGATTGTACTTATTTTATTTAGTTAAAAGCTTAATTAAAGCATTATCTGTCTAATGGATGTTTGGATAAATTAGATTAACACTTAATTTGCTCTTATAAGTCTAGCTGAAAAAAAGAAAGATTGTAAGCATCCCTACTTGCTTCCACATTTTCTGGCAATTCCCCTCTCTAACCATCCCACATACACATTCCATCATGGAATAAGAATAAAAAGAAAAAAAAAAAAGAGAGAGAGCCTGTATTGAGACAAAGATAGGCCTGGGTTCCAGTCCATTTTATCACTCACTGGTAGTGAGATGTTAGATTAAGGATCTGAATTCCTTATTGCTTGGTCAAAATAGTCAGGAGTCTTTTAGAGTTTGAAACCCAATAAAAAAAAATCTTAGACAGGTACGATAATGTATTGACTGATGTAATCAAACTGAACCAATGGTAGGAATGGAGTTCAGGGATGCCCAGAAAGAGAGACTCCACCAGAATTTCTCTCTTCACTTCCCTTCCCTTCACCTATTTTCTCTTAGATCATTTTTTCTTATCTTTGTAGCTTTTCCACTAGAAAGGAAATAACTTATGTATCTTGGATCTAATTGAAAACATTCCAGGGAAGAGCTTTGATTAAAATGTCCAACTTTAATTGTCTACATATAAGTCCAGGAAGATGAAATAACATAATTGACTGTAGCCACTGGAGTGTACTGACTGAAGTAAGGAGAGAAACAGGTCTCCAAATAAGGGGATGCTAACCAAAATAAGAGAAGTGACTAGCATAGAAGAAATTAGATATCGAATAGGCTAACAAGATTAGGTTCACGGTGAGAACCATGTATAGGTATGTCAATATATAAAACCTAGCCTGGCTTGTAATAAACACTACATACACATAGGTTTTCTTTTTATTTAGTTTCCTCCTTTAGAGATGGCATAATGCTTGAAATAATGCTAACACATCTTAATTCTACTATATCTTCAATCTTTGTAGTCAAACTTGATGCATTTCATCTCTTCGAGAATGCCTTTAAAATTCAAGATTGTTCAATTAAAAAACTGTCTCAGATGAAGAAAGCAGTATGATGTGGTAAATAAGCACACATTTTTAGAGTCATGTAGAGTTGGGTTCTAACCTTACTTCTGCCATTTGCTAGCTGTGTACCATTGAGCAATTAATTTTTGTATAGCTCAGTGCCTTCATCTATAAAATACGAATAAGGCAATTTCACGAATGCAATAATGTTTATAAATTGCTGAGTAGAGTGTTTGGAAACAAATAAGTAAATTATAATTCTTACTAAGGCAGTTTTGCAGCTTCTTTATTTTTTAAGGGATCCTTACCTGCCAACTTATCCTAACCAGGACAACCCAATTCCTTAAAGATGACCAATAGACATTCGCTGAGCATTCAATCCTTAGAGTTTTTGATCTTTAAAGATTTCCTATACAGAGATTCAGACAGTTTTGTTTCAAAATAGAAAGTCAGAAAAACAAAGACCATGTAAATCAATCAGAGGAAAAAATTAAGAGGTACATCAGTTATCAATTCTAATTTCAATTTTTCCATGTACCTATTTCCTGAACCTGAAGAAGTCTTTAGCTTGCCTCATTTTATCTGATACAGTATTGTCATCTGTAAATCTAGAATGAGACACTACAGTAACACTACTTGCTTGTGAAGAAGAAAATAATAAAAGATACTACGAAAAGTAAAACTATGAGGTATAATTAACCTGCAATAATAGGTTGTTAAAAAGAACATATGGCATACTGAATGTTTTCATTACTCATATGTATCAAATATTTCAGTGAATCTAAAACTGTTGGGATCTATTAATTTAAAAAATAATCTTTCAAAGTTAGGAAAACACACTGTATCCTATCAAACCATCTCTTAAATGTAACCTTTTAACAAGTACAGTCACAAGCTTGAGTCAGTACAAAGATGTACGTTGCTTTATTTTGTGGTGCTTACATTCTGTTGGGAAGAAGATGTCACAGAGAACAGGACAAGTCAGTGGCTCAGGAAGGCATAGGAATGCACTGCTCAGACCTTTCATGAGAAAACCTGCTGAAAGGGGTATAGTTAGATGCGCCATTCACACTGAGACTTTGCTCTCCTCAGGCTCCTTCCATCTAATCGCTGTGCACGGCGGGGGTACTCCAGGCATTCCACTGTTGCCTAATGTGTAACTCATCTAATAGGCAAGTTTTGCTCTCGGGCTTCCCGTCGGGCAGATCACAGCTTTCTCAGAGCATCACTACAGACTGAGGCTCTTCCCTGATCCTCCTTTCTTCTTTCCTTTCACAGGTGCCATCTTAGTTGGTTTTAAGCTGCTATAACAGAATACCATAGACTGGGTTATTACAAACAACAGAAGTTTATTTGGCTGACGGTTCTGGAGGCTGAAAAGTTCAAAATTGAGGGACCACATCTCTGATGAGGGCCGTCTTATCATGATCCTGTAGTGGAAGGCAACAGGATGACAGAGAACAGGAGAGAGAGGGCATGAGAGAGCCAAGCTCACTTTTATAACAAACCCACTCCTGCCGTAACAGCATTCATCCATTCATGATGGTAAAGCCCTCCTGACCTAAACATGTTATGTTAGGTTCTACCTCCTGAGACTGTTGCATTAAGGGTTGTTTTCAATACATGAACTGTGGAGAATGCATTCCATTTATGTCAGTTTCTCAGCCTGCATTGGAATCTGAAGCTCCCTCTCACCTCTTCTCCTTCCTCCTTTATTCTTTATAGGCGTTTCATCCAGGAAATCTCTTGCATGAGTAATTTTATTATGATGTCTTCTTGTCAAGGAAACACACTGATAAAGTATCCAAATGAGCATTAAAATCAATGATTCTATGATTGGGGTTCTAGTTAAATGATGGTAATAAAATCATAATGAGGTCTCCAGTTATTTTTAAAAACCTAATGAAAGCCATATTTCTATCCTGACTGGTTCTGCATAAATTATTATTTCCTAGTTACATTCAGTAAAAATGAAATATTCAGTGTTTTGTCTTGCCTTCCTTGTCCACAATCCTGTTTTGAAGTGTATTTGCACCCTCACTTCTTCACTCTGGTCTCAGCTGATTGTACCAAGGGCCTCTCTGGTCCCTGCAAAAACAACATTTGTCCTGGGCCAAGCTAATTAAATTTCCTTTAGAAATAATAAATGGAATTAACATAAAAATTACAGTGCATGCATGGAGTTTGAAGAATACATAGATGTTTGTTGGATACTCAGCTTGAATGCAAGAGTATGGCAATCAAGAGAGAAAATGATAAAAATAGAGACAAGACTATAAAGACTCTGAGAGGTGGAGAGAACACCTTTGTTTTCACTTTCCATTTCTGTCTCTGGTCCTAAGTTCTGTCCATACATAATTATTTCTCTATAATTGTCAAGAAACTTAACTATTTGAATACTGAAGTAATTGGGGTAAGGAGCACCATAGAAAATAAGATTGAATTAATTAACTGAAGCACATTGGTGAGAGCTAGTGAATCGGAGGACATGATGAGAGGTATAAAAATTTATCCTAGAGGCAGCATCAACGAGATCCAGAGATCCTTTCAGGAAAAAAGTGGAGGATAAATTATACCTGGAATGACATTATTCATTCTTGTTTAATAAATGCTTGTGAGGATTGTTGGGGATTTAAAGAACAGTCTCAGCGATTTAGACACTCTTCGTGTAATGGTGGGAAAGTAAGTGCACAGATAACATTAACAGAAAATGATGTAAGTCAAGGGAGTCAAGAGATAAAATGCCAATAGAGAGACCTAGGGAGGAAGTTTAAGGTAGGAAGAAATGTCATCACTTTGATGTTTCCCAAAGTGGAAGATGACATTCGAGATGAATATTAAGTGTAGATACAACTTTTAAGGACATTTTGTGGAGGAGGCTATATAAATGGAATGGCAAGAAACATAGGGGTTAGAGTCAAGCAAGGGGTAATTCATTTTTTAACATAATCTCCACACAGTAAATGGCAGTGCAGGTGTAGTCTACACTTTGTGGAGTCTTGATTTCACTGTTAAAGATCCTGACATAAGAGTCGACAAAAACTAGATGACTGACTTATATATGGTGAACAAAGAAGAGAGAAGATCTAAAAAATTTCCTAGCTCAGAAAGATGAAAAAATGATAGTCCACTGACTGAAGCTGAGAAGGTGTGTGAAGGAATTAAGTTGATGGAAAGATGTGGTAGTATAAACACGAAGTAATAACACTTTAGGGCAAGCGCGGTAAGCTTGAGAAAACTACAGAGGCTTGCTAAACAGTTTGAAGGTAGAATTTGCTTTTTAATCTCTAACCCTTACTTTAAAAATATTCTTTCTTACACTTTCACTGCAGCCTCTGCTACTTAGCGTTCCTAGGTTTCCCATCCTTAATTTTACTTAATATAAACCCTTTCAATACAGTGGGAATAGATTTGTATAAATACTTACTTCTCCCAATACTATATATATTTTAACCTTATTATTATTCCCTGTAAAAAATGTGAAATATTAATAATCAAGCTAAGGGGGGTATTCTTTGGCATATGAGAAAAAAAAGTCTTCAATTCTGCACTAAATTTATGCCAAACGACATCCTGCCAACTCTGCTTATACATAATGTTACCTCTGGCCCGTATGTAACCTGAAAGCGTGGAGTAAGAGATAAATTTGGATGTGCAGGTTGAAGATGTAGATTCAGGAGTCATCATCCAAAATATAAAGTGAATTAATTCATCTGTTTTATAAATATTCATTAAATATTTGCTATGAGCCAGGAACTCTACTGGATGATAGGGGTACAATAGTGAAAAAAAAAAACTCAGAAATTCTTGACCATGTGAATTTTACATATAAGGAGAGAGATAAACAACAAAAATATCTATTAATAAGTAATTAATGCATACATTTATGTAAGTAATTTTATTTAAAATTGCTAAATGTGATGTAGAGCAGGAAAAGAGGGGACAGAAAAACTGAAGAGTAGGAAAAAAATGTAATTTAAAATAATCAGGAAGACACCATTAAGAGGGTAACATTTGAACAGACTTGAATGGTGTGTGGGAATGAACATTAAGAAGAAAATGCATTCCAGCAGAGGGAACGTGTGTTGTCACCATAGTGACAGCTGGACAGAGAGGTAAGGTAAAACAAAATAATCGCTGTTGCTGCAACTTGTCCAAATATTGTAATTGATATTCATAATTTTCCTTCTCTATTATGACTCTGTATTTCCCTCATCTTAGACCAGCACCACAGCTGACCTGAATTGCTTGTTTGCCTACTGGTGTGACCTAGAACTAGAAGGCTACCCCCAAGGATTTGTATCCTTACTTTGCTGTCCTCTTGGGCTATTTAATCACTGGGCACAGAAAGACCAAGCCATTTCCCAATGAATTTGTTGTATTCAAGGCATAACCTACCCTACTCCCGTTTCATAGAAGTAAACTTGCTTCCTGATGATGACTAGAAGTAATTACTTCTTCCTCCTGCTAGTACAGTTAGTACCAGTAACACGAAGAGTCCCGAAAGGCCAGGGAGCAGTTACGACTTCAAGTTCAGTGGAGCCCTTACTCTGTCTTTTAGCTGAGTTGTTTCTGCTGAAAACCACCACTTGTAAACAAGCAGAGCCTAAGGTAACTGAAATTAGGTAACTGAAAACAAATTGTATGTTTGGTTCACTAGAAGTAAAAGTAGTAGAGGCAATCCTACTTCCACCTCTTGGTCCACACATTCAATCTATAGAGCACAAAATACCATGTATCAGCTGATACTCCAATGCATATGCTGCATCCTGAAAAGCAGTGCTGTAATCTGGAGAGTATAATCCCTAATCTGATGCACTGTCTGAGCCTTTAACAAACCATACCATTGGTCAACTGCTTCTGATTAATAGGTTGTATAAGACTGGTGTATTCCATGGCTGTACACCCATTATGGCTCCTCACTTTTTATAAATGTGTGCAATCCTTTGCAGGAATATTATGTGGAATATGATTTTAATAGATCAGCTATGATGTAAACTCATGATTAGTTGTGCTGTTAGTAATGCTAGCAGTTGCACTGTGGACAGGAAAGACAAGCCCATATCCATGGTAAGAGGTAATTCAAGTATGACCCATTCCCTCTAAGAAATGGTCCAATATCATTTAATTGCCACCAAAGAAATGATTGTGTATTTAGGAATGATGCCATATAAATTGTTCAGCATTAGTCTCTAAGGCACATAGTTGGTCATTCGGAGGTGTGATTAACTCATCAGGGATCTGAATTTAAAGAGAACTAATCATGGTGGTTCATATAAATTTTCTACCTTTGTCTCCAGGGTTGCTCTGTTCACTGAATCAGCACTGAACAGAAATAGATGACTGAAAGGAAATAGACTTATGTCCATAGGATGAGTCATTCTATTAATCTAAAATATTTTTAAAATTTCTTCTGTGGCATAGACTCATTAATAGTCACGCGCTCTCTGGCTTTTCTCATAGATGTGCCCATATACATTTTCTTGAGAGATTTTTGTCCCTAGTCTTCAAATATTGTACCTTCTAGAACCTTGATCAATCAGCAAAAGCCACTCCCTCCTGCTGGGGAGCCTGTGTATACTCATACTTCAAGCCACTTTTCTCCATGTGATAATCAAGTCTTGCTATTGGAAGGCTCTTCCCTTACAATTGTCATTAAGACAAGCACTGAGGAGATCTGTAATGACAGAAATAATATACTCTATTATATGTTATATATAATATGTAATAGCGTATAGAATATATAGAGTGTTATGTAATATATAAAATAACATACTTTAATATATTAAAGTCTATAATTAAAGTGTATAATTTCTGTCAGTAAATTTTTTAAAAATTGTATGTATTAGTCAGTAATTAGAACAATACAGTCCACTTACATTTTAACCAGTCCTGATTTTTTTCTTTCTTTGCAAGTTGATCATATGAATATCTTCATAAGATCACAATTTGACTTGAGGAAGAAGCATAGATACAATAGAACTAGGTAACATGAGAATTTGAGCCACCCATATATATAACTTGCTTATGAATTTGGAGCTTATTAGACCCAATTTAAAATGTACCATTTGCACAGTGGTCACTGTGGCTATCTGGTTACATGATCTGATGAATCTTATAATGCCAAGCTCATGGTAGATAACTTTAGTTGCATAGTCATGTAATGTTCCAGGTAAGACATTGACAATGTTGAACTTCATCTGAGCCCTATGCTTCCACAAAATATCAACGATTAAGAAATTTCTCCACTCTCTTGTGTTCTAGGAAATCTGTCATCACAAGGACCACGCTGTTCTTGTGTATTCTAAGATAAGATCAACCTCCACCATTCCAGAATGTCTCAGATAAAAGAACCATCTCTAACTTTGTGGCAAATCCCATAAGTCTTACACATGACTAATTGGTCTACCTGTGTCTATTTAATCTCAGATCTCTTTCCTTTGAGGCATTCCTTCTTAATGAATGTTTTCCTATTGTAATCTCCTAAATAAAATAATCTCCTAAATTGTATGTTGCTAAATATATAAAATGTCTTTTATAACACTTCTTCTTTTTTAGGGCCCTGTTTTATGCCAGGAGCTTTTTACAAATTGTGAGTACTTCTTTGATGCTTTTCGAAGATATATTATTATTACAATTAAAAAATACTTTTAGGTTACTAGTTGGTTTTGATTAAGAATAATGTCAAATTGCATTCACTAAAATTTTTCTACATCTATTGAGATGTTCATTTTCTACTACTAATGTGATATAAAGTACATGAAAATAGTTTCTATTATTAAAACAACAAAACCTAGGAATATATTTAGTTGTGCAGATTAATATTTTGTTATGTTATTTATTTTGCACATTTTATATTTTATGTGCTTGCATTCATGCATCTGCTGGTAAATTTTTAAAAATCTATATATTAGTCAATTTGGGCTGCTATAACAAATTACCATATACAGGGTGGCTTAAGCAGAAATCATTTATTCTTCACTGTTCTGGAGGCTGGAAAGTCCAAGATTAAGGCACTGGTAGATTCTGTGGCAGGTATGAGCACTCTTCCTGTTAACAGACAACTATCTTTTCTCATTGCATGCTCATGAGGCAGAGAGAGACAGACTCATGTCCCTTTCTCTTTTATAAGGGCATTAATCCTGTCATGAGGGCTCCACCCTTCTGACCTAATTGCCTTCAAAGGCCTCTACTTCCTAATATCATTACATTGGGGATTAGGATTTCACCATATGAATTTTGGGGTGACACAAACATTCAGTCTATAGCATCTTAACAGAATTCTTTATCAGAAAAACGGTATTAGAGTCATTTTACTAGATTCACAAAATCAATTGTGAAGTGTACCATACTTTAAGTGCTCTGAAATATTAGTAAGATTTGGAAATTATCAATATTCTGAAATTTTGAAAAAATTAATTAATGAAACTGAATCTTATTTGTATGTTTTATTTGGTAAATACATCTTTAACATAATTACCTTTTAATCATATCATTTGCTATCATATTTTAAGCCAAATAAACATGTATTTTATAAAACAAGATATTTTAGTAAATTAAAAACAATTAGTTTTTAGTGTGTATTTGCATACTATTTTCTTATTAATAACTACATATGTGTGTATGTATATGTATATATTTCTATATATAGATTTAGATATCCCTTTTCTTAGTAGTTATTTCTTTGTATTTTCATCTTTATCTCCAATAATTATGGCTACAAAACACAGTATGAGTATTATGGATCTTACAATGTAATGATCATAATATGACTGACACCTTGGGCAGTGCAGGGAGAGAAAGGAAGAGAGTGTCAAATAAGCGATTTTTAGCAATTCTTTCTTAGGTCTAGATTTTGCATAAAATATTTTGAGTACTTTAAAAATATAAATTAAAATTCGTAATGCTTTTTATAATCCTTATATTAGGGACTTCTAAAGCAATACATATCTGATATTCATAAATTTCTTCAGAGAGAAGAAAAGTTTATCTATTTAAAATCTAACTTCTCTTTCCTGAGTCCTTGCCCTCACTCCCTTTGGGGAAGTATGGGTAGTGCCAAAATTATCTCAGGATGATTGACAATGAAACCATCCATTCCATTGAAAGGTAAAGGCTTTTCTTCTGCAGAGCTGCAGCCTAATATTTTGGACTTGACCAAAAATCCCATGAGATTGCCGCAGTCATATATTCCTTATAAGTGGGACAGCAATGGTGCAACCTAAATTGGTCAACATAAAGATCAGTCTGTCTTTCTCACACTGCTCATTAAGGTTCAAATAACTTGAGTGTCCATTCTCATTCACCGATCATTTTGTTATGGAAAAATATGCACTAGGATACTGACACCGATTCGGGGCTTCGAGGCTGTTTCGTTAGCTTTGATTTTTATTATTTCTATCTTCTATTTTTTGTGATTATTGTGTATTACTTGTGTATCACAACAGTAAGAAGAGATAGAAAATGAACAAAATACTACTGGAAGTGTATCTGCTAAAATGTTTCCAGGAATTTTATCTGAAAAAAATTGAATTATTGATGATTTTTTCTCTCCTTTGTCAATATTTTCAGTATATCTCGAAATAGTAAAGTAAGAAAAAAGTACATTAAAAAAAAAAAGAGCTGCAAGAAAGCTATCAAGATGGAATGAATGGAATAAAGTTGCTATGGTGGATGGGCAAATAAAAATAATCCCATTTGACTCTTGACACTAACCAGTAGCCTTTCTACTCTGAAAATTTTAAAATTTCCTCTACCCTGGGTTTTTAACTCATGATTTCAAGTGTTAATGCCTTATTTTGGCTTTGAATATTGGTGGTGTTTTTCCTAAGATTTACCTTTTTTATTTGTATTTGCTGTTTGGAGTATCAAGTTCTCAAACTCTGCTCATTTGATGGATGTTCCCCTTTTCCAATTTATTTATCACTGACATTTTACAACCTTCTGAGATAAGGATGAAACTTTCGCACTCTCAATTAGCAATTGGGCAATCTTCTTATAAGTAGTCCAAAATGCATTATGAACTCTGAGCTAGTGGAAATAAACAGTAGAGTTTAAACCAATATTTAAACTATAAACTGGCAATGTTTACAATACTGAGTCAGAATAAGTAAGAAAAATGGTAAAATCACTGATGTACAACTAGGTATGGCAAACTGCTTCTTTAAATGTGTACTTAAGAAGTGGTTAACTGGGCTGTTTTCATGTACTGCAGAATATGGGTTAATTAAAGTGAAATTAACTGTTTTCTAAAATCAATAAATTATGAAATGATGAGGCAATATGTTGTACTGTCCTCCATGGGCACATTATTACTTTCCTAGAGATAGCATAATTGCTTTGCTCAATTATTCAAAGAGAAGATTGGAATACCTCTTTTGAAAGGAAACCAAATTAGAACTGTGTCAAACTTCACAGCAGCCAGTCCTCAGGGGCTCTTGCACAATAGTCACTCCATGAATTCTTATAGTGTTCCATTTGCAGCAGTCAAGTTAATTCCATTTAGGGATCTTTCAGAAATAAAAAATTAGTTGTCATGTATTTTCACAATTTTGACTATTAGATTGCCTTGATACATACATGGGGTTAGAAATTATCACCAGATTAGGTCTCTTTCTGAGCATAATTTACGTCTTGTCTTTTATGTGACTTGGGCCAAATATATATACGTATATATACACACACACACACACACACACACACACACATATATACAGATAGATAGATAGATAGATAGATAGATAGATAGATAGATAAATAGATAGATAGATAGATAATTTTTAAGTCAGATGAAGATCTCAGACAAAATCAAGCACTTTTAGGGACTGGAGCTGCTTCCAGATTAACTTTTTCTAGCCTGACTACTGTAATTGTAATGTAAGAGACAGAGATGAGGCACCCTTTCTAGGTTCTTAGCTGTAGTAAGACTAGCCACGTCTTTGTTTATTTGTTTATTTGTTGTTGTCTTTTGGTTTTTGTTTGTTTTGGTTTTACGCAGGACTTAACTGAAAATTACAAAGGCTTTTTGTGGGATTAAGTGAAGTCTATCCTATAATTATACATTTTAAATAATTATACTTTAAGAGTCACAAAGGGTAAAGAAGGGGTTACCAGTCAGTTTCTATTTCCTCTTCAAGAAGAGCTAATTCCAGGCAGATCAAAATAATTGTTTGGTTTTTTTTTCTAGATTTCTTTTTTTTCCTTTTTTTTTTTCAGTTTATTGGGGGTATAATTGACTAATGGAAATTATACATTTGAAGTGCACAACTTGATGTTTGATATATGTATATATGTATACTCTGTGAAATGATCAATATAATCAAGCTAATTAACAATTCCAACACCTCATTTAGTTACTTACGTGTGTAATGGGGAGGGATGTTTGTGTGTGTAGAGGTGTGAGAACACTTACAATGTACTCTCCTAGCAAATGTCAAGTGCATAACACTGTATTGTTAACTTTAGTCACCATGCTGTGCATTTTATCTCCAAAACTTATTCATCTGGATAACTGAAACTTTGCACCCTTTGACCAACATCTTCTCATTCTCTATAAGTAATTTTCCAACATGCTCCAAGAATACTAGTTTCTAATTTCAGAGCCTTATTTCTAGACTCAAAATTTTATGTTCTTTTTTTTTTTTTTTTTTTAAGGTAGTCTTTCAGGTCTGAGTAGTCTTCATTTAATTTCTATGGAAGCTTTGGCTTCCTTTCCTTTTATAAACTCAGCAAAAGGGTGGCTTTATCAATGGTGGGAATGGTGCTTCAGTTCTATGTCTCTCTACTACCTGAGTAATAATTATTATAATGTTCTTCCTTGCTTTGGTCATCACTTTGTATTAACTGTGGTGTTAGGATGGTTATTTTAAATTCATACTACGGAGGCAGAATATTTTTTTAATTTAGAATCCCAGCTGAAAGTCTCTTCCCTCATTGGGGAGTATCTTGACTTAAATATCATTCCTCATGGCAGCAACTCAGGGTGTTGTTTTCCAGTCATTTCACATCTGTGGTGTTGTGAGACACCGGTCTCTGCTCTTTGCTGAGGAGTAGGGCCTGTTGGCCAAAAATGAGATGAGGAAACCAAAAGCACAGCCAAGTGCAGATGAATAAACAGTCACAGCGCCAACTAGCTCTGAGAAACATTACCTAATGATAAAAACAAGCTGTGAGCAAGCCAAGAGGCAGTTCGAACACAGCAAGCCATCAGCTGCATCTGGGATTGTAGTTATAATAGAGCGTGTTCTTAATAGCTATGGTTAATAGGGACATGGAGAGAATGAATGCAATGCATGCAATGGGGTGGGTAAAAGAATGCCAATCTTATTTGTCCTATTTCTGTGAGTCCTGACTGACGCACTGAGATGGGTTTGAGTAAGCTGTTAAGGGCATCAGAGAACTCGGCCTTAAGGATCTGGGAAAAACAGAAACTAGCAAAGCATGCTGACAGATTAAGTAATAAAAGTTCTTAAAATGTAAGTACTTTTCTGAAGTTCTTCTAGTACTAGCTCTTCAGTTGTGAGAATCAGAAAGATGTAACTTCAGAAAAAAAAAGATGACTACTATAAAAAAATGAATGCAATTCATAGAATCCAAAGAGATGCAGAAAGGTACAGCTGGATTTCTTGGTATGTTAATGTGGAAACCATGAAACTGGGCTACATTTTTCATCCCTCAGGGCCACATGTTACTTCTCTGCCTTCCAAATTGCACATAAAAGGGTAAAATAAATAACTCTGGGCCTTCTGTCTCTTCCTCCACTGCTTTGCAAAGCCATGTACTCCGTTCCATATTTATTAACTGACATAACATATATGAGCTTATTAGGAAAAACAGGAGTTCTGTTGATTTAAAACTTCTAAAAACGCAAACTAGTTGCACATAAGAATCTTCTGAATGAGAAAGCAGACTCTCCTAGGGTATAGGAAAACTTTAAAATTCACTATAGATAGTCATTTAGAAACCACTATAGTAACTTGTGGATAATATTTTTTCCTGAATATTTTCAGAGAAATTGTTTAATAAATTTTGATCTTTATACTAAGGGAATGGAAAAGCTTCTCTCAGTAGAGATTAAGGGACTGTTAGTTTATGACATTGTTATACTGGGTGATGGTAACAAGGAAGAAAAATAAATGGATGCAAGAAACCTAAATCCTTCATGGCCCTCTTTCACAGGGGGAGAGTTTCTCATGGATGCAAGCCTATTGGAATCAAGTGGTAGAGCAAGCTTTTATAACTTGTGGTGTAAAAGATTATCACTGTTAGGGTCCTATTAACCCATTTATGCCTGAGGTTGCAATTTTTTGAATGTTTGCAATCAGGCCTTGGCGATGACCTTGAGCAGTAGGATATAAATAACTCCCACATGCTTAGCGTTCCTATAATGGAACATTAGGCATAAATAACTAACGAAGGTGTATAATTTAACTGGATTGTGGTGGTATCTTGTTAATGGTATATATATACACACATATGTGTGTGTGTGTGTATATATATATTATTTATATATATACGTGTGTGTGTGTGTATGTGTGTGTGTATATATATATATATTTTTTTTTTTGAAATGGAGTCTCACTCTGTAGCCTGGGCTGGAGTGCAGTGCTGCGATCTTCGCTCACTGCAACCTCTGCCTCCTGGGTTGAAGTGATTCTCCTGCCTCAGCCTCCTGAGTAGCTGGGGTTACAGGCACCCACCACTACGCCCAGTTAATTTTTTGTATTTTTAGTAGAGATGGGGTTTCACCATGTTGGCCAGGCTGGTCTTGAACTCCTGACCTCATGATCCGCCGCCCCCCGGCCTCCCAAAGTGCTGGTATTACAGGCGTGACACCGTGTCCGGCCAATGGTATATTTTTAAAGCTACTCTGTAGTTGAGAATCATTGTATTGGAGTTCAAACATATAAAGTTCCTCTAGTATTTTGCAAACTTCAATTTGACTTCATTTTTTGTCATCCACAAAACACCTATTTGGTGAATTACACTCATTTGATTTTTGAAGTGATCATTCATACATGACTTTTTTATCTTTACCATATTTGGAAGTCCCACAATGAAATAAGTAATAACGTGAAAACCGTGTAATCAATATTTTAATATATCCTTTAGGAAGCCCAATATATTTTATTTCTTAACTGACCCCAACAACTGCACCATTCTCACTTCCCACTTCCTCTCAAAAAAGAGGAGAATATAACTTACATTAATATAGCAAATTGAATTTTTGACCATTTCTTTTACTTGTCTTAATTACCTGTAATTGCAAAAGATTTGGCTGGCAGCTAGAATCTGTTGATAAATGTGCAACGCTACTATCAATATTACCCAAATTTCAATATTGCATGGCTTTTTAAATAAGAGAAATAGTTGTAAAAGTTTTACCTCTTACTGAATATAGATAACTCCAGACTGTCCAGAATTTCTCTCAGAGTTCATGAGATGGGGTGGAATGAATCTACCATTATTATTAACAGCACCTAGAATCGCCATCTACAATTATGAATCAGTAATGCAGAATGGTTAAGAAAGTAAACTCTTACATTGGATGTATGTGGCCAACTTCTAGCTCTATCATTTATATTCTCTTGTCCCTAAATGTTTTTATTATCTCTGTATCTCACATTTCTGTCCTATAGAATTAGGATAATGGCAATCATCTCATGCAAAAGATAAATAGTATACAGACATAGTGAGTGCTCAATTAGTTAGTTGTTATTTGATGAATAGTATTGATGTGGGTTTCTTTCATATTCAGGTTAGACCTACGTGAAATACTCTAATGCCTTAATTGAAATACTATCTTCAATGAATCCTTTTTTCTCTTTTTCATGTCAAGGAACATATATTTACACATATATAGCATTTCTATCTATGTGCTTTGCAATTTATTAAGCATATTCAGTGTGTTAAGAGTTGGTAATGTCATCAGAGACTCTGCACCTATTTAACCAAAATCATATAAAAACAAAGACTTCAAATAACATTTGTAGCTTTAATTTTCCTATTTGAAAAGCCCCCACTGCAATATATTGAAGTTATGTAAATAAATTCGGATCAAGAACCCACTGGCACCTGGAAAGGTTTATATCAATGTGTTCAGAATGGTTATGTTGTGGAGAATGTTATGGGTATTTTAAGTTTTCTTCTTTTGTCTTATATTTATATTCTGAATATTCTTAAATAAATTATTTTTAATCAGTAACACATTACCTTCACTTGACATTGTAATTTTGATTTTAATGCCACCTAAATGTTCTCTGTAAAGTGATTAAAAGCACATAATTTTGAAATGTAAAAAGTGTTAACACTTACAGTAAATTTTAAACTATTAGAAAATAGTACATTAATCCAAACAAGAATGCACAACCAGGTAGAATATAATTAATAGAAAATAAAAATATTATATCTAGTTATCTGTTAAAAGCATAGCCTTATAATTTACCATATAATACATAAAGCACTTTCTTACTGCTAATAGAATTCAGTGCAGTATTTATTAACCTCATCCAAAGCTCACTGTCCATCTAAATGAAAGAATTAATAATAAGCTTACATAATCCCTTCTTCTTTGTACACCTAAATGTATTTTTTGAAATTCTATTGAAAAAGTAAAAACTAGCATTTGGGAGCTTAGATTATAGATATTGATATTAATTTGATATATATCAAGTGAATATACTAAGGGCTAATTTAATGTTCAAAGTTTGAAAGGACAATGTCTTATGAGTATGAAAACTTAAAATGCTCAACCAAAGATTTAAAACTAATCTTATGTCTGAGCACAGAATTTAGGGGGAGACATAACACCTAAAAGCTGTCACTAGGCTCTTTTTAGGGCTTCGATTTTATCACATGAAGTGGACATTTGTTCTAAATTAATTGCTTCTTTTCAGTTTTTATTCAATGCCTGTGTATTTTATGTCTCCCTTGCTTTCAGGGTTTAAAAATGGTGAAAAGTATAATAGACTACTTTGGATAAGATTCAAACCTTTTGGCAGACTCCTAAGTAACAAGAGCCAGTACTTAATCAAATAGTATATTTTGACCCCCACTTTTTTTTTCAAGTTTTGAATCAATGTTGTTTAATTTAACTGCCCATCCATCTATTGTGTAAATTTTTATTGCCTTTTAAGTGATAATATGTTGTGAAGAAAACACAACCTATCAGTAATATATATGCTCTTTTCTTAGAGTATTTCGATTTCCAAAATTTATTTCTTCTCATGTCAATATTTTCCATTGTGTCATAGAAAGCAAGCTGTGAAATAGTTTTCTCTTTTTTTATCCACACTATGAATGCTTTTCAAAGTTAATCTTTGAGATATTTCTTAATATAAACATTTTATTACAGGTAAGATTTTTTTGTCTGAATATTTATATATATATGTATTATTGGACTATATATACATATATATGAATATGTGTATGTCTTTAAAAAATATGCTAATTTCTATTTTTCACATCTCTAAACCTGATTTTTTACCCAAGAGGCACATTTCCTGTTCTAGATAGAGATATAGTATAGACAGGGTGAGATGAAGCAGAAAAGCTTCACAGATGCTTGTCAGGACTCAAACTCTATGGTATAAAAAAATGTCAGTTTTGGTATTGCAACCCCAAGGACATGAAGTCCACTGTGATTAGTCACATGACTATCTCTTGTAGTATCCTGCTGGGATACTGTTGCCATCGTATTGAAAGGCAATCTAGCAGAGGTCTTCAGATGAAATCTGTACAAAGTCTAATGATGTATTTTTTTCTTACAACAAAATTCATTAACGTGCATCTCCCAAACAAATCTATGCCTACTTTATACTGATTATGAAGTATTACTAATCATTTAATACAATTTAGGAGAGTTATTTTAACACAGACACAATTTTTTCTGTTTATTACATTTATGTTGCCTACTAAAGAATTAATAATGAATTAAATTGGGAGCAGATTGGTTCATTTTAGTGAAAAATGTGAAAGCCCAAGATGTAAGCCTATTTCTAAAGTACTTTATTGAATCCATTTATTTTTCCATGAGGTTAAAAGGACATATATATATATATAAGTTATTTAGATAATAATAAGCTTCAATATTATTTTCTACTGAGGTTATGTGTAAGTATGCTTATAATTCCTATCAAAAGTTTGGAATTGATAATATTGCTTATAATACTATATATTCTTCAAGTAGAATACATGAGTGAAAAGATAATATATATTTTCTATAAGTGTATTCTCAATATTACTGCACTTTATAAATCAACTATGACAAAGTAAAAGTCACTAAAGCACAGCATCTGAACCAATACAAAACTGCTTTCAACTACTGTGACTGAAAATGATGCACCAACTCATAGATTTCAAAACTTCTTGCCAAAATAAATAGTTTGTGACTGAGCTAGGTCAAATTCACTATCTCCAAATAATTTCTAACAAAAAATACATTCAGAAATCTGATTCTTTGAAAAATTAAAGTTGAAATCCTTTCTTTTATTTAGCAATCGTTTCAATCCTAAATATACTGTTGATCCTAATTAAACCAAGCACACAATATGCAAATAATTCTATATTTAAATGCAATTAATAAACCACCTCATAAACATAAAGCACTCATTATATATATATTTTGAGATGGAGTCTTACTCTGTCACCCAGTCTGGAGTGCAGTGGTGCAATCTCCGCTCACTGCAAACTCAGCCTCCTGGGTTCAAGTGATTCTCCTACCTCAGCCTCCTGAGTAGCTGGGATTATAGGTACGCACCGCCATGCCTGGCTAATTTTTGTATTTTCAGTAGAGACGGGGTTTCACCACGTTGGCTAGGCTGGTCTCAAACTCCTAACCTCAGGTGATCTGCCTATCTCGGCTTCCCAAAGTGCTGGGATTACAGGCATGAGCCACCATGGTCAGACAATTTACATATATTTTAAAAACTGGAATTTACCTTTTATAGAGAATTATTTTCAAATTACTACAGCAGAATGTATGAGAATAATATTTGCTAACTATAGTTGTGCATTGTGACAGTCACTGGTGTCTTAGGTGCTTTATGTAATTTAATCTTACCAAGAACACATAGAAAACATTTTAATTTCTGTTTTCTGTGAAGAAATTAAGACTTAGAGAATTTAAAGAACTTGCATGAGGGTATTTAAAAGTTTAGATTCATGATTTGAATTACCGGTCCTTAATACTACCTACCTAAATAACTGATTAAACCCATCTTATGGCCACATTCCCATCTAGAAACTATCTTCTCCTCTAATTCCACTTAAAAAGATAATTTTCCAAAAGAGTTTTTTATAAAGCCTCATTTCCAAATATTTTTAAAATGTTTATTTAAAAAATATAAACAAAGAAATGTGAAACATAATATGAAGGAAAACTAACACATTGCAATACAAGATAATACACATAGTAACACAAATACTGATTAACAACACCACCAAACTCAAAGGACAAAACATTACAAATGGAAATAAGGCTCCGTATAAATGTGTCCTTGATCACAGTACACTTATTCCAGAGATACCTGGACTGCTAAATGTGGTGTTCGATAGCCGGTATGCTCTTCGGTATTTCTACATTATGCTGCTTTTTTTTCTCTGGGGAGTAGACACAAGATAGAGTTAGAAGGAAGTATAATAGTCAAATAGGGTTAGCACTTGTGAAACATAAAGAGAGATAGCATGAAAAGGTCAATTATTACAACATTGCATTTTCTTCAGAATTACCTTGGCGATCCATATTTGATATTTATATTGTCTTCTTTGGTAAAATGTCTATTCAGATGTCTTGCACTTTTTAAACTGAGATTTCACTTTCTTATTGTTAGCTTCAGGTGTTCTTTCTTAGATATTTTGAATGTAACGCCTGTATTAGTCCATTCTCACACTGCTTTAAAGACATAATTGAGACTGGGTAATTTACAAAGAAAATAGGTTTAACTGACTCACAGTTCCACAGGCTGTGCAGGAAGTATGGCTAGGTAGACTTCAGGAAACTTACAATGATAGTGGAAGGGTAAAGGAGAAGAAAGCACCTTCTTCAGATGGCAGAACAGGAGAGAAAGAGTGAAAGAAGAAGCACTACACGCTTGTAAGCAACTAGATCTCATGAGAACTCATTCACTATCAGAACAGCAAGGGGGAAGTATGCCCCCATGATTTGAGCACCTCCCACCAGGCCCCTCCCCTGACACATGGGGATTACAATTCAACATGAGATTTGGATGAGAACACAGAGCCAAACCATATCATTTCATCTCTGGCCCCTCTCTTACCTCCTGTCCTTCTCATATTCATGCCTTCCCAACAGTCCCCCAAAGTCTTAACTCATTCCAGTATTTACTCAAAAGCACAAGTGCAAAGTCTCATCTGAGACAAGGCAAGTCATTTCTGCCTATGAGCCTGTAAAATGAAAAACAAGTTAGTTGCTTCCAATATACAATGCAGGCACAGGAATATTGGGTAAATATTCCTATTCCAACAAGGAGAAATTGGCCAAAACAAAGGGGCTATACACCCTATGCAAGTCCAAAACTCAGAAGGGCATTAAATCTTAAAGCTCCCAAATAAGTACCTTTATCTCTATGTCTCACAACCAGGGCATGCTGATGCAAAGGGTGAGTTCCCACAGCCTTGGCAAACACCATCCCTGTGGCTTTTCAGGGTACAGCCTGCTCCCAGATGCTTTCATGGACTGGCATTGAGTGTCTGAGGCTTTTCCAGGTGCACAGTGCAAGCTTTCAGTGGATTTACCATTCTCGTGTCTGGAGGATGGTGACCCTCTTTTCACAGCTCCACTGGGCCATGGCCCCAGTGGGGACTCTGTATTTGGGCTTCAAGCCCTGGCAGAGGTTCTCCATGAGGGCTCCACCCCTGCAGCACACTTCTGCTTGGAAATCCAGGCATGTCCATACATTTTCTCAAATCTAGGTGGAGGCTCCCAAACCTCAATTCTTGACTTCTGTGCACTTGCAGGCCCAAAACCACATGGAAGCTGCCAAGGCTTGGGACTTGCATTGTCTGAAGCAACCGCCTGCACTGTACCTTGGCCCCTTTTAGCCACAGCTAAAGCTGGATAAGCTGAGATGAAGGGTGCCATGCCCCAAGGCTGCACATAGCAGCAGGTCTCTGGGCATGGCCCACAAAACCATTTTTCCCTCCTAGGCCTCCAGGTCTGTGATGGGAGGGGCTACTGTTAAGGTCTTCTAGAATGCCCTGGAGACATTTTCCCCATGGTCTTGTCTATTAACATTTGGCTCCACTTTACTTATGCACATTTCTGAAGGCAGTTTGAATTTCTCCCCAGAAAATGGGGTTTTCTTTACTACCACATTGTCAGGCTGTAATTTTCCAAAGTTTTACACTCTGCTTCCCTTTTAAATATAAGTTTCAATTTCAGACCATCTCTTTATGAACACATATGACTGTATGCTGCTGGGAGCTGCCAGGCTACATCTTAAAAACTTTGCTGCTTAGAAATTTCTTATATCAGATACCTAGAATCATCTCTCTCAAGTTCAAAGTTCCACAGACCCCTAGAGCAGAGGCACAATGCCATCAGTCTCTTTGCTAAAGTATAGCAAGAGTGATCTTTGCTCCAGTTCCCAATGAGTTCCTCATCTCCATCTGAGACCACCTCACCCTGGACTTCACTATCCTGTTTGTTGAATATCTGTTTGAATTGAATCTATTTGTTCTGTTTCATTGATCTATGCGTCTATCTTTTGCCATTACATGCTTGTCTTAGATACTTAACTTTATAGTAAGTCTTAAAATATGGTAGTGCCAGTCCTCTCCAACTTCTATTTTACAGTGTCCATATATATAGTGTCCATATCACTATTAGCACTTTGGTCACAACCATTCATTCTATGAAATTCCAAACTTTCCCACACCTTCCTCTCTTCTTCTGAGCCCTCTAAATTGTTCCAACTTCTGCCCATTACCCAGTTCCAAAGTTCATTCCACATTTTCCAGTATCTTTATGGCAATGTCTCATTTCTGGTATCAATTTTCTGTATTAGCCCATTCTCACACTGCTATAAAGACACACCTAGGACTACACAATTTATGAAGAAAAGAGGCTTAATTGGCTCACAGTTCTTCACCATTGTACAGGAAGCATGGCTGGGGAGGCCTCAGAAAAATTACAATCATGGTGGAAAGGCCAAGGTGAAGCAAGCACCTTCTTGACATGTCAGAACAGGAGAGTGAACAGGGAAGTGTTGCACACTTAAACAATCAGATGTTGTGGTTCTCATTCACTATCAGGAGAACAGCAAGGGGAAAATCCATTCCCATAAGTGATTCACCTATCACTAGACCCCTCCTCCAACACGTGGGGATTACAATTTGACAGGAGATTTGGGTAGAGACACAGAGCTGAACCACATCAAGTCCCTTATCAGATACATGTTCTGCAAGGACTTTCTTCCAGTCTACAGCTTGTCTTTTCATTCTCTCCATCGTGCTTTTTGTAGTACATAAGTTTATACTTTTAATAAAGTCTAATATATCAATTTTTCTTTCATGGATAAAAATTTTGGTGTTGTATCTAAAGACTCCATGAAAAATTCAAGGTTACCTAGATTTTTACTGTATTGTTTCTACACGTTTCCATCCAGTTTGAGCTAATTTTTCTGAAAGGTGTGAGGTAGAAGTTAGGGTCATGCTTTTGTACACAGATGTCCAATGACTCCAGCAACATTTTTTGAAAGATTATATTTTTTCCATAGAGTTGCCTTGCTCATATGTCAAAGATTGACTGGCTATATGTGTCAAAATCTATTTGTTATGTTTCATTGATCTATGTGTCTATGTTTTGGCATTACCATGCTTGTCTTAGATATTTAACTTTATAGTAACTCTTAAAATATGGTAATATCAGTCCTCTCCAACTTTTATTTTACATCAGTATTGTGTTGGCTATA
Organism: Macaca mulatta; assembly: GCF_049350105.2. Classification (NCBI taxonomy): domain Eukaryota; kingdom Metazoa; phylum Chordata; class Mammalia; order Primates; family Cercopithecidae; genus Macaca; species Macaca mulatta. The sequence continues at coordinate 173,440,118 of NC_133407.1, read as the reverse complement.
CTATGTCTTTTTCCTTTCCGTATTAACTTTACAATGACTTTGTCAATATCCCCAATATGACTTGATCTATTATTGGTAGGGGTTGTGTTGTATCTGTAGATCAAGATGGAAAGCATTGACATATTAACAAATTGTTTTTACCAATATATGAACATGGAATATCTTTATTTTTATTTAGATTTTCTTTATTTTGTTTCATCAGAGTTTTATAGTTTTTATACACTTTTTTAGATGTATAACTAGATAAATCATTGTAAGTGCTATGTTACTTAAAATCTTAAATTTAAATAATCTATTGCTGGTATATATGGCAAAAATGACTTTGTTATATTAATGTTTTATTTGTGAGTTTGATAAACTCATTTATTAGTTCTAGGTGGGTTGTTTCGGGATTTTGGAGGGTCAGTTTTGGGGAATTTTTATATATATAATAATTCTTTTGCAAACACAGGCAGTTTTGTCTTCCTTCCCAATCTTCCTACCTTTATTTTACTTTCTTATCTTATTGCATTAACTAGAACTTCCAGTAGGATATAAATTAGGAGTGGTGAAAGAGGACATCTTAGCTTTGTTTCCAGTCTTATGGGAAACCACCCAGTATCTCATCACAAAGTATCATATTATCTCTAGGCTTTGCAGATGCTTTTTAGAAAATGATGAATACTTTTTCTATTATTAATTTGCCAAAAATTTTTACTGTGGTTGATGTTGGATATAGTCAAATCTTTTTCTTCCTTAATTATATGAGCATATAATCTTGGTTCTTTAGCATGTTGTTGTGGTGAGCCACATTAATTTTCAAATGTTGAATTAGTCTTGCATTCCTGGAATAAAGCTCAGTTTGTCATAAGGTGTAATTCTTTTTATACATTGTTACATACAAGGTACTAAGATTTTCTTGAGGATATATATGTATATGCATATATATTCCTGAAAGATATTGATATGTAGTTTTCTCTAATTGTGTTGTCTTTATTTAGTTTTGGTATTAAGACATGTCGTTTTCTCTAATTGTGTTGTCTTTATTTAGTTTTGGTATTAAGACAATGCTGACCTCACTGAATGAGATAGGAAATATTCCTCTACTTATATTCTCTGAAAGTGATTTGGGGAATTTATATCACTTCCTATTTATACATTTGATAGAAGTTACCAGTAAAAATATATAGGCCCATGCTCTATATTTTATAATATTTTAAATTATTGATTCAATTTATTTAATAACTATTGTCCTATTGAGATTATCTATTTCTCTTATGGGAGTTTTGGTAGAGTGGTTGAAGAAATTGATTCATCTATGTTATGATATTTATGATATTTGTGGGATAGAGTTGTTCACAGTATTCCTTATTGTCTTTTAATATCATGAAATCAGTAGTAATGACCACTCTTTCATTTCTAATATTTGTAATTTGTGTCTTCTCACTTTTGTTTGGTTAGCCTGGCTAAAGTTTTATCAATTTAATTTCAAAAATACCTCAAAACAATTTATCAATACATTTCAAAAACCTAGTTATGTTTCATTGTTTTTCTCTATTGATTTCCTGTTTTTAATTTTATTGTTTTCTGTTCTAATTATTTCTTCTGTGTTTCTTCTACTTGCTTTAGGATTACATTGTCTTCTTTAGTGTCCTTAGAAGGAAGCTGTTATTGATTTTAGGGATTTTGCTTTTTCTCATATGTGTATTTAATATCATAAGTATTTCTTTAAGCATGACTTTCACTCTTCTAACACATTTTAATAATTTCTATTAATTTTTACTTAGTACAATTTTTTAAAATTTATTTGAGAGATCTGTGACCCATTTTTATATAAAGTATGTTGTTTTATCCTCAAATATTTGGGAATATTCCAACTATCATTCCTTTACTGATTTCTAGCTTAATTCCACTGTGGCCTGAGAGCATACTTAGTATGATTTCTATTATTTTAAATTTGTTAAAGTGTGTTTCATGACTCAGAATGTAATTTATCTGCGTGAATTTCCACATGAGACAGTGAAGAATGTGTATTCTGTTATTGCTTTATGGAGTACCTTATAAATGTCAATTACATCAAGTCGATTGATAGTGTTCTTCAGGTCAGCTTTATCCTTACTGATTTTCTACATCCTTGATCTATCAGTTGCTGAAAGAGGAATGTTAAAGTCTTCAACTGCAATAGTAAATTTTTCTACATCAGTGTTCAATTCTATCAATTTTTGTCTTTTGACGACCCTAAGAACTCTTCCTTATATAGAGTTCGTGTCTTGCAGTTCTTCCAGCTATAATCCATTTTTATTATACTTTATACGATGGTAAGTATTAGGTAGTGAAGGAAAGTGCTCTACAATCTTATGATTAAATCTCAGTCCTTTAGTATGCTTGTGTCGCTGGGCTATGTTTCTCAAAACAGGTTTTTTTTTTTGGCTGTTGTTTGTTTGTTTGTCTGTTTTAACTCTCCCCTCCTCCACCACCACCACACATACCCTTAAGTGAGATAAGAAGGCTAGAAGGGGCTAGAGTTGGGTAAATTGCCTTTTCTGCTGGGTGGCATAAGGCTCTGGAAAAGAAGGGGATTGTTCTTAGCTATGCATTTTGAGAACCTTGTGTGTTTCCTGAATGTAAAACCCACAAGAATGTGGGGGTTCCCCTAAGATTATGACTCTCAGGGGTTTCTCACTCTCAAGAATGTCCACACTCAGTCTCCACCAACTTGTCTATATTATTATTAAAACATTTCTAACAATTCTGCCTCTAGCAGCATCCTCTCTAGGCAAGTGGATCCCAACTGTATTTCTGTGTGTTTGCCTGTATCTCCAGATTTCAGCGTGGTGATTTGCCCTGTAACCTCAGTTCTCTGATAGGCCCAAGAACTGTTAATTTTACATTTATTCATTTCTTCTCTTTTGGTAAAAAATGAAGTAATGACTTCCAACCTTTTTACATGTCATGGCTGAAACCAGAACTCTGTTTGTTTGTTTGTTTAGTGTTCAGCATATATGCTAAATATACTTATTAGTTTATACCTGTTTCATGTTTATTTTTTCAAGAGACTTTACTGTTTAGAGCAGTTTTATGTTCACAGCAGAATTTAGCAGAAATTAGAGAGATTTCCTGTATATCCCCTACCCAACACATGCATAGCCTCCACCATTATCAATATCCCTTACCAGAGTGGTACATTTGTTACAACTGATGAGCCTGTGTTGACATGTCATTGTCACCCAGCTTCTATAGTTTCTATCAGAGTTCACTCGCTCGTGGTGTGATATAAGTTTCTGAATGTTAGTATACATGGTACATTGTTTTTATTTCCAATTGTTCATTACTAGTATATAGAAATAAAGTTGATTATAAAGACCTTAGGAAAAATTTAAAAAATGTGGATATAGCTGACCCACAAAGAAGTTTTTAGAAAATATATGTCTATCAATATATATCTATAGATATGTACATAAAGAGAAGGGGATTCTCAGAATAAATAACACCTTATAGATTATCTAATTTAATCTTTACAACTTTGTGAGGAGAGTATAATTATGGCTATGATTATAATTATTATATTCACATTTTGTAGATGATGAGACTATTGCAAAAAACATTAAGTAATGACTAGGTAGTTACAGATAACAGACATGCATTCATAGTTTCAAATCTCATACTTAATATTTGTTAGGTTTGAAGGGTTGACCAAACATTGAAGCACTCCAACCACAGCTTGGATTTACAGTAATAAAAAATATAAGCCTGGAAAAGATGCATGGCCTGATTCTCTTAGGGTTTAGAATGCCTGAGTAAGAAATTTGGACTTTATTAAATCCAAACTTGGATCCAATGAAACACGTTAAAAATGAAAGTGACTTAAAGTGTCTCTGTAGCAAGACTGATCTGACAAGAGTACATGATAAATGAGGACATTGACACAAGACAGACAAGAGTATAGTTAGTGAAATATTGCAGGCCTCATTGGAATGTAGCTTTTGATATGCTATCAGTATGTGGAACCCACTGGGATAGAACAATATTTTAGAAAGGATTATAGATTTATATGAAGCAAAATCTCTGTAAGTATATAAATAGATATTAAAGTGTTATGAACCACAAGTTTCCATTCTCTAGAACACATAATCATTTCCAAGTAGTAACAGAAGAAATGTTTCCCCAAAGTAATTTAGAGATTAATTAACAGCTTTATAGAGACTTGAGTTTCGTTTCATCGTTATAAATATCTGGTATTGGTCAAGGTTATTTAGAAGTTACACAGATAAATATTGGTTGTCTGCAAGTACAATTGGATATTCTTAATCTTAGCATATCTCATTATCTTAATTTTTAAATAATTGGCCTTAAATATCCATTGTAAAGAGTATTAGCAAATATGCTTTAATGATTATATTATTATCTACTATATAGGAAATTACTTGCAATGATAGATTCTGAGCATACTAATAAACTACTCCAGAGGTCACAAAACAGAAAGTCAGTTTATTATAGAACAAATCATAGTTTATTAAAAATATTTAAAATACGAAGTAAGAGGCAAAGGAGGGAGGTGGGACAGGTTAACATGCTTCAGAGAGGTTGTGAGTGAGAAAAAATACCTGAAACATAAGTTCTGGGATACACAACATACAAACGTCCTGTCTCTTTTTCTCTCCTCCACCATCCTCTTCCTTTCTAATGATATAATTTTGAGAATAAAAGCCCAAGTATGTTCAAAGGACTCATAGACAAAAGTTACTAGGGGCAAAGATATCCATTTGTCTATCAGATATGCAGAGGTAAGTAGCTTGCCAATTAGTTAAACGAATAGTCATGGTTTTATGTACCTTCCTTGGGCAGGACATATCTGGGACCGTCATAGGACAATGCTAGGTATTACCATTGGGTGATTTATATAGGGATGAGGTGGCTTTTAGCCTATAGGATGCATTCTCAATATATGACCTTTCTTTTTCGATCTTCGTGTAGCACTTCTGTTTTTTCAGCATACATTGAAATTATTCTTTCCATCTTTAGCATGTTCTGTAGTCTATTAATTATTTACTATTTATTTATATTTAGCTCAGCTTATGAATTCTGCCTGTATGTCATGTGTTAATTATTTATTTATTATCTTCTATTCCAACATACCCTATGAGTTTTGCCTATATCTCATAGTCTACCAGCTTACTTATTATCTTTGCTAATTACTTTTTATGAGATACACTCATGTTGTTTTCTTGTCCTCTACAGCAGAAGTAAGTATTTTCCAATGATAAAGCAAACTCATTACAATATCATATACTACTGTTAGTATAGCACCAATTTTAAGAATGAGTTTTCTCAGGATATACAACTGCTAAAATATGTAAGCACCTGGACCATTTGTTTACAACAAGTACCATCTAGCTTTAAAATTTCAGTCTGATTAAGCGCTACTTTGGACAAAGAGCTTATATCATCTTTTTTATTAGCAAAAAATAGTTATTGATTTCAGTTGTCAACTCTTTAAAAATATAATGCATATTCTATGTTACCTGCAATATTTTACCTTTAGAATTTAAGATTGGACAGTAAAAACAGTTGGTCCATTGGCCAGTACAAAACAAAATTCACCAGTCTGAAGCCTAAGGTCTGAGAGGCTGTAATATAAAAAAGGCTACAAAGTAGCTTTTCTATTCACTTTGACATATGCAGGCATATTTTACACACTGAGTCTACAGGTTCACTCACCCTTGTTTCTGTATTATCTTTTCATAATGTCTTATTCTCTTGATATTTTCAACACAATAAAAGAATTATTGACAACATAGAACTGTGTATCCACTTGAAACTTTTGGAATGATGGCAAAATACAGATTTAAAAAATTTGGGGATATCACTTCCAAAGACAGAGAAAAATTAAAAGATAAGAGTTCAAAAAATATATATATATAAGAAAGAAATGAAGAAACAAAAGAAGAAAAAGAAGCTAGGTCTGCAACATGAGAAGGTATAATGAGCAACAACAACTAAAATGTGTAAAAAACACGTGGATTAATGTAAACAATAAGAATAATGGTAAACGTTTGCAGTCAAAACTGTTGGCACACAAATGTGAAGGAACCATATCGTACAGGCAGAGAAATTTAAAAATATGTTGAAAATATAAATAATAAAAATTCCACATATCACATTTGTTGGCTAGACACATAGCTGTGCTTAGATTGAAATTATAGCTTTTGATGCTCATATTAAAAAATAAAAGAAAATCCTAAAGTTTATTACATATTGTAACACCTTAGGAAGCTGAGAGAGAGAGAGAGTAAAAAAAAGTATGAGTATGAAAAGAGGAAATAATAAATATTAAAGGAGAAGCCAGGAGAATAGAAAACAAACAAATAATAGAGAAAATTAACACCCAAGATTTGATTTTTGAAAAGTTAGAAAAAAAGGACAACCATTAGACAGCCAGCCAGAGAGCCAGAGAACATGAAATACCAATATCAGAAATGATAGAGGGAGTATTAATACAGATTCTATAGACATACCATGAACAAGTTTGACAACTCAAATAAATGAACAAATTTCTTGAAAAATTTAAATAATCAAGACTTGACATGATATAAACCGAAAAATCAGAATAATATGTCTATTATAACAAAAACTTCACACACACACATGCACATGCATGCACACACACAGAGAAAGAGAAAGAGAGAGAGAGAGAGAGAGAGAATTTAAGACCAGATAGGTATTCTGGTGAATTATGTAAAATATTCAAGAAAGAAATATTACTAATACTTCACCAGTTTTTTTCAGCATGTAGAATAATTTTACTGGGCTTGAATAACCCTAACACCAAAACCTATGAATTTCATTAAAATATTATGAAGATACTGTGGAGTGCTGCTAATGTTAAAGTCTTTAAAATGTCTCAAGAGTAAACATATTGGTTAAATTAAGATGTGAGTAAGTAAATAGTCACATTAACATTTAAGTGTTAACAGAAAAAAGGGATGAAAACACCACCTAAGCTAATAAAGAGGTAACAATGGAGTGATTTTTAGAAAAAAACAAAAAAGCAGAAAAGAAGAAAAAAATGAATAAAAACAAATAATTCAAGAAGATTGAATTTAAAAAAACAGATTGATGGATAAATAGATAATAGATAGGCAGGCATAAAGTAGAAAAACAGAAGATACGAATTAACATACAGAAACAAATCTAAGTTTATTAATTATCATAGTGAATAAAAATAGACAAATTCACCAATTAGGAGACTAATCAGCATCAGACTCAATTATAACATTTAATAATATGAAGTATATAAGAAATATACCTACACTTAAGGTAAATAAAGTTTTAAAATAAAAGATTAGAAAAAAGACCAAGAAGACAAGTTTTTAAAATGTGACTAAGATAAAAAAATAATTGTTTCTGGTATCCTTTTTAAAATTAATTACTATGGGGATTAAATAGTCATATATTTATGATTAAACATGTTATATGTGTATCACCAAACATGTGATGTTTTGATGTAGGCATACAATGTATAATGATCAAATCAGGGTAATTGGGGTATCCATTCCCTAAAGCATTTATAATTTCTTTGTGTTAGGAACATTCCAATTCCATAGTTTATTTTATGATATAAAATATTTTTAAATAAGGATGCTACCAAATAGTAGATCTTATTTCTTCTACCTAACTATATTTTTGTACCCGTTAATCATGCCCACTTTGTCCCCCACCAACCATGCTACACTTCCCAGCCGTCATTCTACTTTTTATCTCCATGAATTTAATTTGTTTAATTATTGGCTCCCGTATGACTGTGAACATGTGTCCTTCTGTGCTTGGCTAATTTCCCATAACATAATGTCTTCCAGTTCCATCCATGTTGTTGTATATGACAGAATTTCATTCTTTTTATGGCTGAATAATATCCCGTATTAGAAAATAACAAGTCAAAAGGCATTGATAGAAATACTTAATTTTCTGTTTATGGAAAAAATAGTTTTATTTACTAGGAAGAGCTATACATTTTCTAAAGTCACACATACTTCATAACAAAGATAAATTGAAATAGCTACAAGGAGAAAGCAATAAATCCCCTAAAACTGTGAGATTGCAATTCATCTCTCTGATAGTTGAAATAGACAAAAAGTCAGTATGGATCTATACTATTTTAGCAGTATAAATAGCAAAGTTGTCTAATAATATATATATACACTTATTAGAAAACTTTGTTATTTATATTGTTAAAATATGTTTTACATATATAAATAAATAATATTTAATATTTATATATAAATATATTTTATATATAATACCACAGCAAACACAAACACACATTCCTTTCAAAACAAGCCCACAAAGAAGATATTAGTGATATTTAGATAATTAAATCCTAGTGTACTCTAACTACAATGAAATTAACTTATAAATCAATAACATAGTAATAAGAGAAAAAATACAACTCCAGCAAAATATGCTATTAGAACATTTAACAAAATCACCTAAAAAGCTCAAATGTAAAAAAAAAAAATCATAATGGAAATTTTAAATGCTAATATTTAATGATAACAAAAATACTAAATCTAAATTTGTGTACACAATTAAAATTTTCTACTTCAAAGCAATTTAGAGTATTAAAATTTTAAACTAGAGAAGAAGAAAATGAGCTAGCTGTGTGATGTATGAAGTCAGCAAAATATAAACAAAATAAATATAATGAAATATTAGGTTATGAAATAATAAAGATGAGTTAATATTATTGACATATACAAAACAGAAGATACTTTAGAAAAACCAACAAAGTGTATACTTTTGAAAATGAAAACCAAGATCTGGCAAAATTTATCAAGACTGAAAAAATAAGACAGGGAGAGAGAGAGAAGACATGATTAAATAATAGTAGGAGTGAAAAAATGGAATAAGACTAAATGTGTAAAAGAGTAAAAAGATAAGGAAAATTAAGTATTACATTATGCCAGTAATTTAAAACTGTATAAAAATAGTCACTTTTTAAGAAAAATACAAAGTACTAAAACAGAATCAATAGAGAAATCTCTTTGGCTTTCTTAACTTTATTATACAGAATTCATCAATAGATGAATGTATTCCCACAATAAAAAGACCAGGCCAATACAAATGTATAGTAGGTTCTTTTAAACAGTCAGATAAAATATGTTTCTAAATTACACGATGCTTTTGGAGAAAAGAAATATTTGCAACTTGAATGCAGTAAGGCATTAAAAAAGTAGGGCATCATGGATAATTTTGGTTATTTCTAGAAATATATTTTTTGTATTAAAAATGTTTTAAACCATATTGATGGGGCTACAGTGTGCCAGGACTCATTTCTGGCCCCCAACAACTCTCAGGGAACAGGTGAGGTGAATTGGCAAAGAGCAACCCACTTTTGCAATGGGCCTCTGAAATCCCAGCAAGAGAAGACACTTCAACCACCAGGGCCATTTGAGTTGGCAGGAAGAGCTGCTTAGAGAAGTGGTATTGGCAGCACACCAGCTGAAGGGGAGCCCAGAGCGTTTGGTGTGGGAGCATTTGTAGCAGAGCATGGCCAGGGATGGCCATCCCAGTAGGCTTGACTTGTTCTTATAGGAGACTTTAGCCCTAGGAAAACTGTCAGATCTGAACTCTGCAGGGAAGTCTTGCCCATAAGATGGGGCTGGTCAGACCTGAGCACCCCCTGGTCTGCTGGATTTTCTTGGAGCCCCAGCCCAGCAGCATCTGCTTGCATGGCAGCCTTGGGGGTCCTGGGGACCCATATCATAGCTCCTGCACTGGTGGACCATGCCTGAACAGTCGACAGCTCCAGTGGGGCAGCCTCCACAGTCACACACCAGCCCACTCACTGCCTCCTTACACTGCAGCTTTCCCGAGGCCCAAGGCAACCTCCCACATTGCTCTGATTACATGTGTGGCACAGGCAAATTTTGTCTTACTTGCCTTGGCAGTGCACCTGTGTGCCCGCACACTGCCCTGCCACTGCTGCAAATGACAAGAGTATACTCCATCCACCCTCCCACCATTAGACTGCCATTTCAGTCACAGCCTTGGTGGGCACAGAGCTAGCTAGCCCAGCCCTCACCAGCCTCCCACTCATGCACAAACACTGTCAACATAGTGACATTAGGCACAGAGAACGGCAAACCCTCCACCATCCTGAGTGACCACCCCTGCCTGTGATGAATAGAGAACACACACAGACCTGCACCTACCTGCATCCCACCCTCATGCTAACATCACCACCAGCATAACCACTGGCAGAGTTGCCAGCAGCTGCTCCCTCATTCCCTCAAGCTGTGCTGCCTTTGCCATGGAGGTAAATGCTTGCAGAGGCAGGCACCCTGGCACCTGCTAGCACACTGTTGCAGCAGACATGTATGCACCCCACAGCATTACCACTGCTGCTGGCCCTTGTGAACAAGAACAAGATCCCATTGCCACCACACTACAAAATGCTTTGACTAACAGCACCAATCAGAATGTGGTGACTAGTGGTCCAGGAGCACTTGAGCCATCCGTACAGTGGATTCCTAACCTTGAGGAGCCAGAGAACAAAGTCAGGGACTGATACAAGTCCCCCAGATATAGAACATGTAGTCCAGGAGTTGAAACCTGAGTATTAATCTCCTAAAATCTTCCAAAAATGAAGCCAGCTGGATGGATCCACCTTATATCACAATAAACCTTCAAGGTCATCAAATAGGATAAAAGAAAAACAAACAAACAAAAAAAAAAAAACAAAAAAAAACCTCTTTTCTCCAAATAACCACAGCACTTCTCCAGCAAGGGTTCTGAACTTTCTGCAAAGCAGAAATGACAGAAATTTCTGTCAGGTCACCTACAAAGGGAAGCACATCAGTCTAACAGTGCACATCTTAGCAGAAATCCTACAAAGTCAAAAAGTTTGGGGACCAATATTCAACATTCTTAAAGAAAAAAAATTCCAACCCGGAATTTCATATCCAGCCAAACTAAACTTCATGAGCAAAGAAGAAATATAATTTATTTCAGACCAACAAATGCTGAGGGAATTTGTTACTACCGGACCTGCCTTTCCTTCCTGAAGGAAGCATTAAATATGGAAAGAAAAAATCATTACTAGCTGCTACTAAAACACACTGAAGTACAGAGACCAGTGACACTATAAAGTAACCACACAAACAAGTCTGCATAATAACCAGCTGACATCATAATGACAGGATCAAATCCACACATATCAATACTGACCTTGAATGTAAATGGGCTAAATATCCCAATTAAAAGACACTGAGTGTCAACCTGGATAAAGAACCAAGACCCCTTGGTATGCTATCTTCAAGAGTTCCATGTCATATGCAATGACATCCACAGGCTCACAATAAAGATATGGAGAAAAATAACCAAGCGAATGGAAAGAGCAGGGGTTGCAATAATTGCAGACAAAATAGGATTTAAACCAACAAAGATCAAACAAGACAAAGAAGTGAATTACATGATGATAAAGGGTTCAATTCAACAAGAGGACCTAACTATTCTAAATACATATGTGCACCCAACACAGGAGCACCCGTATTCATAAAGAAAGATCTTAGAGTTTGACAAGGAGACATAGACTCCCACACAATGATAGTGAGAGACTTTGACACCCCATTGATAGTATTAGACAGATCTCTGAGGCAGAAAATTAACAAAGATATTTAGTACCTGAACTCAGCACCGGATCAAATGGACATGATAGACATCTACAGAACTCTCTACCCCCAAACAACAGAATATACATTCTTCTCATGACCACATGGTACATACTCTAAAATCAATCACATAATTGGACACAAAACACTTCTCAGCAAGTGCAAAATAACTGAAATTATAACAACCACTCTCTTGGACCACAGCAAAATCAAATTAGAAATGAAGACTAAGAAATTTGCTAAAAACCATGCAATTACATAGAAATTGAATATGCTGCTTCTGAATTACTTTTGGGTAAATAATGAAGTAAAGGCAGTAATCAAGAAGTTCTTTGAAACTAATGAGAACAAAGATACAACATACCACAAACTATGGGACACAGCTAAGGTAGTGTTAAGAGGGAAATTTATTACACTAAATGCTCACATCAAAAAGTTAGAAAGATCACAAGTTAACAACCCAACATGACAACTAAAAGAATTAGAGAACCAGAAGCAAAACAACCCCAAAGCTAGCAGAAGATAAGAAATAACCAAAATCAGAGCAGAACTGAAGGAGATTGAGACATAAAACACCATTAAAATGATCAATGAATTCAATAGTTTGTGTTTTTGAAAAAATTAATAAAAGACCACTAGCTAGACTAATAAAGAAAAAAAGAAAGAAGATCTAAATAAACACAATTAGAAATGGCAAAAGGGACATTACCACCGATCCCATAGAAATATAAGTAACCATCTGAGAATATTACACAAAAACCTCTATGCACATACATTAGTAAATTCAGAAGAAATGGATAAAGTTCTGGATACCTACACCATCTCAAGACTAAGCAAAGAGGAAACTCATCCACTGAACAGACAAATAATAAGCTCCAAAATTGAACTGGTAATAAATAGCTTACCAACCAAAAAATTCCGGGGCCCAATGGATTCACTGCCAAATTCCCATTTTTACTGAATTATTCCAAAAATTTCAGGAGGAAGGACTACTCCCTAACATATTCTATGAGGCCAGCATCCACCTAATACCAAAAACCTGGCAAAGACACAACAAAAAAAGAAAACTTCAGTCCAATATTTTTGATGAACATCAATGCAAAAGTTCTCAACGAAGTATGGGCAAAACAAATCCAGCAGCACATCAAAAAGGCTTATCCAGGCTTTATCCCTGGGATGCAAGGTTGACTCAACATATGTAAATCAATAAATGTGGTTGATCGTATAAATAGAATTAAACATAAAAGCCACAGGATTATTTCAATCGATGCAGAAAAGCCTTCCAACAAAATTCAATAGAGCTTCATGGCATGGTGGCTCACGCCTGTAATCCCAGCAGTCTGGGAGGCTGAGGTGGGCGGATCACAAGGTCAAGAGATGGAGACCATCCTGGCCAACATGGTGAAACCCCGTCTCTACTAAAAATACAAAAATTAGCTGGGCATGGTGGTGCGTGCTTGTAGTCCCAGCTAGTCAGGAGACTGAAGCAGGAGAAGCGCTTGAACCTAGGAGGCAGAGGTTGCAGTGAGCCGAGTTCATGCCACTCCACTGTAACAGAGGGATACTTCATCAAAAACAAAAACAAAAACCTCTTAATAAATTAGGTATTGAAGGAATATACCTCAAAATAATAAGAGCCATGTACGACAAGCTCACACCCAACATCATACTGAATGGGCAAAAACTGGAAGCATTCCCCTTGAAAACTGGCACAAGACAAGAATGTCCTCTCTCACCACTGACTTAACGTAGTATTGGAAGTTCTAGCCAGGGCAATCAGGCAAGAGAAAAAACTAAAGGGAATTAAAACAGTAAAAGAGGGAGTCAAACTTTCCTGGTTGCAAGTGACCTGATTCTACATCTAGAACATCTCATAGTTTTGGCCCCAAATCTCCTTAAGCTAATAAACAACTTCAGCAAAGTCACAGGAGAACAAAATCAATGTTCAAATATCACTAGTATTCCTATACATAAACAGCAGTCAAGCTGAGGGCCAAATCAGGAACACAGTCCCAACCACAATTACCACAAAAAGAATAAAATACATGGGAATACAACTAATCAGAGAAGAGAAAGATCTCTACAATGAGAACTACAAAACACTGCTCAAAGAAATCAGACATGGCACCAACAAATGGAAAAACATTCCCTGCTCATTGACAGGAAAAAGTAATATTGTTAAAATGGTCATACTGCCCAAAACAATTTATAGATTCAAAGCTATTCCTATCAAACTACGAATGACATTCTTCACGGAACTAGAAAAAAACTATTTTGAAATTCATATGGAACCAAAAATAACCTGAATAGCCAAGGCAATCCTAAGCAAAAAAAAAAAAAAAAAAAAGCTAAAAGCATCATGTTACCTGACTTCAAACTATACTGTAGAGCTACAATAACCAAAATAGCATGATAGTTGTACAAAAAGCAGGCACATAGACCAAAAGAACAGAATAAAGAACCCAGAAAAAAGGCCATACCCCTACAACTATCTGACCTTTGACAAAGTCAGCAAAAACAAACAATTGGTAAACAAACAAACAAACAAACAAACAAAAACTCTGGTAAGTGGTGCCAGGATAACTGGCTAGCCATATGCAGAAGATTGAAACTGGATCCTTTCCTTACACCATATACGAAAATCAACTCAAGATGGATTAAAGACTTAAATATATGACTCAAAACTGTAAAAACCCTGGAAGACAATGTGGGCAATACTATTTTGGACATGGAACAGGCAAATATTTTATGACAAAGATGCCAAAAGCAATTGCAACAAAAGCCAAAATTGACAAATGGCATCTAATTAAACTAAAGAGTTTCTGCACAGCAAAAGAAACTCTCAATAAACAGGATGGGACTAAAACAGAATGGGAGAAAATTTTTACAAAATATGCATCTGACAAAGGTCTAATAAGTATCTATAAGGAACCTAAAAAAATTTACCAGAAAAAAAAAAGCCTAATGAACAAATGACATGAACAGACACTTTTAAAAAGAAGACATACATGTGGCCAAGAAGCATACAAAAAAAGGCTCAACATCACTGATAATAAGTGAAATGCAAATCAGAACCACAAGGAACTACCATCTCATCCCAGGTAGAATGGCTGTTATTAAAAAGCCAAAAAATAACAGATGCTGGAGAAGTTTGCAGAGAAAAGGGAACACTTATACCCTGTTGATGGGAGTGTAAATGATTTCAACCATCATGGAAAGCTGTGGCAACTCCTTGAAGACCTAAGAACAGAACTACCATTCGACCCAGGAATCCCGTTACTGGATATATACCCAAAGGAATATAAATTATTCTGTCATAAAGACACATGTACACATATGTTCACTGCAGCACTATTCACAATAGCAAACATATGGAATCAACCTAAATGCTCATTAATAATAGACTGGATAAAAAACATGTGATACATATACAATGGAACACTATGCAGCCACAAAAAAGGACACGATCATGTTCTTTGCCACATATCCTCACTTATAAATGGGAGCTAAATAATGAGAACACATGGACATACAGAGGGGAACAACAGACACTGGGGCCGGAATGTGGAGGGTGGGATGAAGGAGAGGATCAGGAAAAATAACTGATAGATACTAGGCTTAATATTTTGGTGATGAAGTAATCTGTACATTAAACCCCCATGACACAAGTGTGCCTGTATATCAAACCTGCACTTATACCCCTGAACTTAAAAGAAAAGTTAAAAAGAATTAAACCACTTTGATGTAGTTCAGTTCATGAAATGTTTAATGAAGGAAAACTACATGTTATCTAAATAGTTACAGAAAAGAATTGCCAATAGGTGTTATCTATTTCTTTTATCATTAACAAAATATAGGTTTTTACTCAAGAGCCAGATTATATGTTTGGGTCAGAAAAAAGAAAAAAAAAAAAAAAAAAAAAACCAAGAGGTTTACTTTGGAGCAAGATTAACCATATGAGATCATATCTCATCCAGAAGGCCTTAGCCAAAACATTGCCTTCTCATTGGCAAGGATAGAAGGCACATCACTGAAGATTACAAGTAGAGCAGAGAAGAGTAGGAGTCTGGAAAGAGATGTTCCTAGAAAGCCAAATGGAGGGTGAAAGATGTGAAAAGAAGACAAGCAATTCTTTTAAGCAAAACAAAATAAAACTAAAAACCCAAAACAACCTAATCAGGAGGAGAAGGCAGAATGTTGAAAGAAATTGAAGGTCTCAATTTAAAGAATCTGCAGGGAATTTGGAGAGAAGGTGGAGTATAATAGTAAAGGCAGTGAGCAAGTGGTTTAGCCTACAAACTACAGAGTTGGCAAAGGAGACAACACATCTTAACTGAAAATACTGGAGTGGTAGTGATGGTAGTTGGAGTCATGCTTCTCAAGATGTGATCCAAAAAAATACCTACTTGAGATTCACTTGGAGTGCTATCAAGCAAGCATTTACCAATGCTCTTCTCCCCCCTTTCGATGCGACTGAGTCAGAATGCTGAGTAGTGGAGGATTTCAGGAAATGTGCTTCTTTAACAAACAGCCAGGAGGATTCTCATATTCATCAAATTTTGATAATTTCTGACTTTGATATTCCTAATTAACTGGTCTCTTGTTTTTATCCATCCCATTTAAGTTGGTAACATGGATAATAAATGTCAGAGTAGAAAAGACACAATGGGAGATGGTACAACTTCTTATGTTATTATTTGAAAGTTAATATTTCTATATTTTGTATATTAAATCTTTTAACCTTTTTGTGCCCCTAGAGCTTAAAAATAAACTCATGGTCTAATATCATGCATCAGTTTTTGTTTTCTATAATGTTTCAAAGGTACACATATACAAATGAGGGATATTTATATAGTTCTTATTTTATAACTTCTGTTCAGAAAAAAAGGAAGGATATTATAAGAGGTATTAAGTAACTATTATAAAATCCTGTGTTTCTGTATTTATATATTATTTAAGAAATGAAAAACCCTGGAATTAAATGATATTGTTCACATAATACTTTGCTTTATAAAATATCTTTTAAGATTAATAGAAGTGAATATAGATAAAAATTGTGGGGGTGTTTTTATTCAGACTATAACAACAAGTCTTGCTTGTTTTGAATCTTTTTGACATATTTTAAGAGTTAATCTGATTTTGTCGGGCCTACTCAAAATAATCTTTCTCTTGCTTAGGAAAGTCAATTGATTAGGGACCTCAATTACATTGCATAATCTATTCTGTTACGTAACATAATGATGTGAATATTTCATCATATTCATAAGTACTACTCATACTCAACGGGAGGGTATTATAGGAGATCTGTACATAATGCTGCAGGAAACTTGGGGATCATCTCAGAATTCTGCAAACCACAGGAAGGAAGCAAAGTAAAAGGGTGCTAGTTGCAAATTCAGAAGTGGCTTTAGAGTTGCACAACTAAGTTGCCTGAGCAGGTTTCCCCAACGCCCAAGAATGACTCAACCAAGAGTGACTTTAGCAGAGGAGGATCTTAATAATCTGGTAGACAAGTTGACCAGCTCCATAGATATCAATCAGCTTCTTTTCCAAGTCTGAACCTGTGCAGAGGTCTAATTAGCAAAGCGTTCATGTCAGTAGGGTTGGAGGTTTTACTTGGGCTAAATAATATGGACTTCTACACACCACAGATGATCTTCTGATAGCCACTGCCTCATGTCTGATCTGCCAACCACAGAGACCAACACTGTCACCTGAATATAGTACAATTTTCTTGGAAGGACCAGCTAGCTACCTAGTATAAGTGTGATTACATTGGACCAAATTCATTCTGGAAAGAATAGCACTGTGCTCGCACTTCAACAGGCATTTATACAAGATATGTATGAATTTCCCTCTCTTGCCAATAATCCTTTTTGCCAAAACCACCATCTGTGGACTTACAGGCGTGTAATTCCATATAATATTGTAAGACAGCAAATGAAATTCTTCAACCGACCCATGTTTATGAAATGCCCTGGACATACTGTGTTTTCTGTCTTTTAAATCAGCTGGCTTGATATAAATGAGGAATGCCCTTACGAAGAATCAATTATGGCAATAATTTTATGGTAATGCATCACAGGACTAGGCTAATATCCTCCAGATGGTGTTATATGGTTGTAATTGGTGGTGTTATTCTCATTGTTGTATTTCAAAGGTCTGGGGTTGAAGAAGTAGAAATGTGAGTGTCTTACCTCACTATTGTCCCTAGTGATCAAATGACAAAAATTTTGCTTTTTATCTCTGCAACTTTGGGCCCCGACAATCTAAGTTTTTAGTTTCTTGAAGCGGAAATTTAGAACTTAATCCATTCAAAGAACAGAAAGAGACTACTGTGGCTCTAGTATCATAAATGAGGAAAAGTAAAAATGAAGTTAGAAAAGAAGACAGTGATCAGATCATGTAAGACTTAATTTTTGCCCAGGTAAATAATTTTAACATTATACTAAATAAATGTTAAAGTTGTTAAAATATTTTCAAATTTATTCACATCTTAAATAATGGGAATTTGAATAAAATTATTACTCTAGCCATTGTGAAGAAAATGCACTATTAACAGCAAGGGTGAAAATAGGTGGTCCATTGATATCGTAACTTCCAAGGTAAGAGTTGCAGGCTTAGATTATGGTGGAAGCAGTAATACAAGGTAATAATTACAGTTCTTGCCAATGAAAATAAGCAGTAGACCAATCTTTAGTCGTTAATGTTTAAGACATTAATGGAGTTTTAAAGACATTTTCTTTTGAAGCAGACAGTTCATAGATAAAAGTTAAAATATTTATGAATTTTAAATTTTATAATTAAGTTATGATTTATATGTAAAAGGCAGGCAAGATCACTTAAAAATCTAGAAGGAAATAAATTTCTACTACTACAATTAGGCAGATAAATGACTGGTGAACTGCCAAAAGGTATCCCCTGGCCAAGGTAGTTCCAGAATAAATCATGAGAGCTAGAACCTGTCTTTCATATAAGCAAATCTGTGGGAATATGTAATAAAAGAAAATATCACTGAAGAGTACATTAGAAGAAAAGAAATGTGGTTTTTATCGGGCGCAATCACGATGGACCGAACCCTTAGTCATTTGAGGGAGTAAATATGCATGGAATAATGTATTCAAAGTTCCAGAATATCTTGGCTAACATTTTATAATTGATGCCATTTAAAAAATGGTGTCATCATGATATTGATATGAATGCATTGTTATAATATGAACTATTGAAGATATAAACAGCAGTGGGAAGAAACCAATTAGTGAACCAGTGACTTGGCTGAGCCTGTTGCAGGAGATGGTGGCTAAGCTTCATGTGCTCAGTTTATTTTTCAAAAATAATAAAAAAAGTTTGTGATTCTGAAAGGGTTATACTTAGGCACAGTGAAATGTTCAGTGTGATCCCTAATTAATCACTTTTGAGGCAGTTATAATTCAATACATAGTAGAATGATTAATGAAGGGATGAGAGAACAGCTTATACAATCGTCACATTTGTAGATGGTATAAAACCCCTTCCATCACTAAAGGGTCAAATTAACGGAAAAAACTTACTGAGGCTTTAAACTTTGAAGGAGGTGGGATAAGACTGCTGAATAGAACCCTTCAGAGATTATCCTTGACTCCCAGGCAGGAACACTAAATAGAACAACTATCCATACAAGAAAACATCTTCATAAAAAACAAAAATTAGGTGAATGAACACAATTCTTGGTTTTAACATAAGATAAAGGAAAGGGGCGCTGGAGAGGGTAGGAAAGACAGCCTGGAATAGCCTATGCCACCCCTTCCCTAGCCCTGAACAGAACAGTGTGATGTGGACCGAGAAACAGCGTACTTGAGAGAGAGCAAACTGATGGTGATTTCGCATTGAAACTTAGTGCTGCCTTGCCACGGTGGAAAGCAACACAAGGCAGAATTTGGCTGACACACACAGAAGGAGCTACTAGACCAGCCCTAGCCAAAGAAGAATTGTTCATCCCAGCTGTCAGAACCTGACTTCTGGCTAGCACCACCACTACAGGCTAAAGCATTCTGAGGTTCTAAAAACACTCGAAAGGCAGTTATGGCCATAAGGACTGCAGTTCCTGGACAAGTCCTGGTGCTGTGCTGGGCTCAGAGGCAGTGGACTTGAGGTGTGCATGACCTAGTGAGACAGCCCTGAGGTAGCCAAGACAGTGCTCACATCACCACTCTCCCAAACACAGGTAGTGTAACTCACAGCTCCGGGAGAGACTCCTTCTTTCCACTTGAGGAGAGGAGAAGGGAGAGTAAAGAGAGTCTTGTCTTCCAACTCAGATACCAGCTCAGTCACAGTAAAGTAAAGTAACAAGCAGAGTCCTGAAATCCCCATTCCAGAGCATAGCTCCCAGAGAATATTTCTAGACTACCCCTAAGTCAGAAAGGACCCATTGCCTTCAAGGAATAACCCAGTCATGGCGGAATTCACCACCTGCTGAGTAAAGTGCATTTGGGCCTTCAATGAATATCAGTGGTGTCCAGGCAGCACTCATCACAGACCTGGGCTAAGACCCAGTACCATGCTGGATTCAGGTGTGACCCAGCACATTTCTAGCTGTGGTCGCCACAGGGAGAGGAAAGGAGTGAAGGAGAGGAAAGGAAAGGAGAGGAAAATATAGAAACAAGACAAAACAAAACAATGACAACAACAACAAAAAACTATATCTTGCGATTTGGGAACTGAGCCACAGTAAAATAAAGCATGAAGCAGACTCCTAATGTCTGTGGTTCTAAGCCTTGGCTCCTGGAGGACATTTCTAGACCCACCCTGGGCCAGAACAGAACCCACTACCTTGAAAGGAGAGACCCAGACCTGGCAGGACTAATCACCTGCCAACTAAAAGCCTTTGGCCCTTGAATAAACATCAGTGGTAGTCAGGAAATAGTAGCCACAGGCCTTGGGTGACACCTAGTACTGTGCTGGCTTGAAGAGTGACCCAACATAGTCCCAGTGGTAGTGTCCATAGGAAAGCTTATATTACCCTCTCCCAACTTCAGGCAGCTCAGCAAGGAGAGAGAGAGACTTTTTTTGTGGGAAAATAAAGGAAGGAAACAAGAGACTTTGCTTGGAAATCCAGGGAATGCTATTGAATCTTACCCAAACTACCAAGGCAGTACCTTTATGAGTCTGTAAGAGTCACAGTATTATGGGAAATGCATCCCCTGCTCCTAATGCACATATAACTGCAGTGAGCAGACTCTTAGATCACAACAATCAATACCCTTTGAATACTTGGAAAGACTTCTCTAGAAGGATCAGTACCAATAAGCCCAGATGGCAAATATAAGAATAAATATCTAACTCTTCAATGCCCAGACATCAGTGAACATCCACAAGCTTCAAGACTATCTAGAAAAATATGAGCTCACCCAAAATGAACTTAATAAAGCACCAGTGACCAATCCTGGAGTGACAGAGATATGTGACCTTTCAGACAGACAATTCAAAATAGCTGTCTTAAAGAAACTCAGTGAAATCCAAGGTAACACAGAGAAGTAACACAGAGAAGAGGCCTATCAGATAACTTTAACAAAGAGATTAAAATAATTTAAAAGAATCAAACAGAAATTCTGGAGTTGAAAAACCAAACTGATATTAAATTTGTTTTAAGCACCTTTTATGTGCTAAGATGTATGCAAGGCCTTAGGGCTGTGTCAAAGGCAGTGTAGAGAGAGTTCTGTAACTAACCCCCACTGGTCTCTGCCACCACTACTCCCAATGGGCAGAGGAGTGAGTGGAGGTGACGATCATTTATTGAGCACTTGCTATGTGCCAGGCATTTGACTTGTTCATTCTTCAACTGACTTTTCACAAGACTGCATTGATTCTATTATCATCCCCATTTTGCAAATGAGGAAAGTAAGACTCAGATAGGTGAAGCCTCTTCACTGAAAGTTACCCAGCTAAAAACAGTAGAAGGTGAATCTACCCAGTCCCAGTTCCCTTTCTCTTGAGTACAAAATCACACTGGCTCCTATTACAATAACAAAACACAAAAAATAAATTTTTAAAAATCAAAAAAATAAAAATAAAACCCAACTGACAAACTGAAGACTTCGTTAGAGTCAACACTAGAACTGATCAAGCAGAAGAAAGAATTAGTGAACTTGAAGACAGGCTATTGGAAAATACACAATCAGAGGAGACAAAAAATTTTTAAAAAGAATAAAGCACACCTACAGGATTTAGAAAAAAGCCTCAAAATGGCAAATCTAAGCATTATTGGCTTTAAGAGGAGATAGAGAGACAGAGATGGGGTAAAAAGTTTATTAAAAGAGATAATAATAGAACTTCCTAAACCTAGAGAAAGATATGGATATTCAAGTACAAGAAGGTTATAGAACACCAAGAAGATTTAACTCAAAAAGACTACCTCAAGGCATCCAAAAATCAAGCTCGTAAAGGTCAGGGACAAAGAATGAATCCCAAAATCACCAAATGAAAATGGAAACAAACAAACAAACATATAAAGGGGCTCCAATATGTCTGGCAACAGATTTCTTAGGGGAAATTTTACAGGCCAGGAGAGAGTGGCATGATATATTTAAAGTGGTAAAGGAAAAAAAACTTTTTAGAATATTCAACAAAAATATTGTTCAAACATGAAGGAGAAATAAAGACTTTCTCAGATGGAAAAAAAAAAAGCTGAGGGTTTTTGTCAACAGAAGACCTCTTCTACAAGAAATACTAAAAGAGTTTCTTCACTCTGAAAAAAAGGATGTTAATGAGTAATAAAAATCATCTAAAGGTACAAAACTCACTGGTAACAGTAAGTACACAGACAAATACAGAATAGTATAGCACTGTAATTGTGGCGTATATACTACTCAGACATTGATTAAGAAGATTGAAAGAAGAACCTATGAAAAATAATAACAACTACAACAACTTCTTAAGACCTAGATAATATAATGTGAGTAGAAACAACAAAAAGTTTAAAAGCAGGGGCAATAAAGTTAAAATGTAGAGATGTATTCATTTTCTTTTTGCTTGTTTATTAGTTTGTTTCTGCAACCAGAGTTAAGTTGTCATCAGTTTAAAATAATGGTTTATAAGATGTTATCTGCTAACCTTATGCTAACCTCCAATTTTAAAAAAAACCTAAAACAGGTACCTAGAAAATACGTAAAACAAGCACTTGAATATACCACCTGAGATAGTTATTTTCACAAAAAGGAAGACAGGGAGGAAAGAAGAAACAGCCACAAAACAACACAGAAAACAACACAATGATAGAAGTAAGTCCTATCTTATTAATAATAACATTGAATGTAAATGGAATAACCTCTCCAATCAAAAGACATAGAATGGCTAAGTGGATTAAACAAACAAACAAGCAAGACCCAATGATCTGTTGCCTACAAGAAACACACTTCACCTATAAAGGCACACAGAAACTAAAAATAAATGGATGAAAAAAGATATACCATGCAAATCAACATCAAAAAAAGAGCAGGAGTAGCTGAACTTACGTAGAAAAAATAGATTTCAAGACAAAAACAGTAAAAAGAGACAAGGTTGTTATATAATGATAAATGGATCAATTCAGAAAGAGGATATAACAATTATAAATATATATGCACCCAACACTGGAGCACCCAGATACATAAAGCAAATATTAATTGAGAGAGAAAGAGAGATAGGCCCCAACCCAATAACAGCTGAAGATGTCAACAGCCTACTTTCAGCACTGGGCAGATCATCCAGACAGAAAATTAACAAATAAACATTGGACCTAATCTGCACTACAGACCAAATGGGCCTAATAGGTGTTTACAGAACATTTTATTCAGTGGCCGCAGAAAACATATCTTCTATTTAACTCATATGTAATTATCATGGATAGATAATATGTTAGGTCACAAAACAAGTCTTAACAAATCCAAATAAACAAAAATAATATCAAATATCTTCTCTGGCCAAACCTATCAAGATTGAGCCATCAAGAAATACAAAACCTGAATAGACTTATAGCCAATAGCTATAATAAAATGTCTCCCAG
This sequence comes from Macaca mulatta, assembly GCF_049350105.2. Taxonomy (NCBI): domain Eukaryota; kingdom Metazoa; phylum Chordata; class Mammalia; order Primates; family Cercopithecidae; genus Macaca; species Macaca mulatta. Next base: position 173,416,451 of record NC_133407.1, on the reverse strand, counting down.
CAAAGAAAAGATCAGGACTCAATGGTTTCACTGCTGAATTCCACCAAACATTTAAAGAAGAACTAATATACTCAATAATACTCAAACTAATATACTCAAATCATATTCAAACTATTATAAAAAAATAGAAAACTCATTCTACAAGGCCAGTATTACTCTAATAACAAAACTAGACAAAGAGACTCAAAATAAAAGAAAACTACAGGTCAATATCTCTGATGGACATTGATGCAAAAATCCTGAACAAAATACTAGCAAGCTGAATTCAACAATGCATTAAAAAGATCATTATCATGAACAAGTAGGAATTATCCCAGGTATGCAAAGATGGTTCAACATACACAAATCAATCAATGTGATACATTGTGTCAACAGAATGAAAGACAAAAACCATATGATCATTTCAATTGATGCCAAAAAAAATTTGATAAAATTCAACATCTTTTCATGGGAATAACCCTAAAAAAACTGGGTATAGAAAGAACATACCTCCACACAATGCAATGAAAACCATATACAACAGATCCACAGCTAGTATCATACTGAACGGGGAAAACTGAAAGCCCTTCTTTTAAGATCTGGAACACAACAAGGATGGCCACTATTACCACTTTTATTCAATATAGTACAGGAAGTCTCAGCTAGAGTAATGATGAGAGAAAGAAATAAAAGACATTCAAATTGTAAAAGTAGAAGTCAAATTATCCTTGTTCGTAGATGATATAATATTATATTTGGAAAAACCTAAAGAATCCACAAGAAAACTATTATAACTGATAAACAAATTCAGCAAAGTTGCAGAATACAAAATCAACATACAAAACTCAATAACATTTCTATATGCCAAACAAGCAATCCGAAAAATAAGAAAGTAATCTCATTTACAGTAGCTACACATAGAATAAAATACCTAGGAACTAACTTAACCAAAGAAGTAAAATATCTCTACAATGAAAGCTATAAAACATTGATGCAAGAAATTGAAGAGGACATAAAAAATGGAAAGATATTCTATGTTCATGAATCAGAAGAATCAAAATTGTTAATATGTTCATATTACCCAAAGCAATCTGGAGGTTCAGTATAATTCCTATAAAAATACAAAGACATTCTTCACAGGAATAGAAGAAACAATCCTAAAGTTGATATGAAACTATTAGAGCCCCAGCATGGTACTGGCACAAAAACAGACACATAGACCAATGAAAGAGAATTAAAAACCCAGAAATGAATTCATACATATACAGTGAGTTCACTTTCAACAAAGGTGCCAAGAACATACATTGGGAAAAGAACAATCTCTTCAATAGTGCTGGAGAAACTGGATATTAATATGCAGAAGAATGAAATTAGATCCTTATCTCTTGCTATATAAAAAATCAAATCAAAATAGATTAAAGGCTTAAATGTAAGACCTCTAACTATAAAGCTATTAAAAGAAAACATTGGGTAAATGCTCCAGGGCCTTGGTCTTGGCAAATATTTTTCTAGTAATACCCCACAAGCACAGACAACCAAAGCAAACATGGACAAATAGGATCACTTCAAGTTAAAAACCTTCTGCACAGCAAAAGAAATAATCAACAACATGAAGAGATAACTCATATAACGGAAGAAGACATATGCAAACTGCCCATCTGACAAGGGATTAATAATCAGAAAATATAACAAGCTCAAACAACTCTACAAAAAAAAATCCAAAAATCCAATTTAAAATGGGCAATGGTCTGAATAAACATTTCTCAAAAGGAGACCTACAAATGGCAAACAGATATATGAAAAGATGCTCACCTTCATTAATCATCAGAGAAATGCAAATCAAAACTCCAAGACACCATCTCACCCCAGTTAAAATGGCTTTTCCCAAAAGGCAGGAAACAACGCCTGCTGGCAAGGATGTGGAGAAAGTGGATACCTCATACCCTCTTGGTGAGCATGTAAATTAGTACAGTCATTATGGAGAACAATACGGATGTTCCTTAAAGAAAAACCATCTGATCCAACAATCCCACTGCTAAGTATATACCCCAAAGAAAGAAAATCAGCATATCAAAAGATATCTGCACTTATCTGCACTTCCATGTTTGCTGCAGCACTATTCACAACAGCCAAGATTTGAAATCAACCTAGATGTCCATCAACAGATGAGTAGAAAAAAAAAAAATCGTGGTATATATATACACAATGGAGTACTAATTAACCATAAAAGTAATGATATCCTGTCATTTGCAACAACATGGATGGAACTGGAAGTCATATGTTAGGTGAAATAAGCCAGGCACAGAAAGATGAACTTTACATGTTCTCATTCATTTGTGGGAACTAAAGATTAAAACAATTAATTTCATGGAGATAGATCATGGAACGATGGCTACTGGAGGCTGGGAAGGGTAGTGGTAGAAGGGAAATGCAGATGGTTAATAGGTACAAAAATATGAAAATACAGTTACATACAATAAATGAGATACAGCATTGGATAGCATGGCAGAATGACTACAGTCAAATGTGCAATAACTTGTTGCACATTTTTGAAAAACTAAAAGAGTACAATTGGAATGTTCATAACACAAAAAATTAAAGTTGCTTGAGGTGATAGAAACCCCACTTACTCAAATATAATCATTACACGTTTCATGCCTGTATCAATACATATTAGATACCCCATAATATATACACCTACTATATACCCATAAAAATTATAAGACAATTTTTAAAAATTCAATAAAATACAGTGAAGTCAAGCTTCATTGTAGAGGTGTTTCCATATAAGGATAGTCTTTAAAATTTAGGAATCCTTTAGAGAAATACAAGATCTCAGAGAGGATGTAGCTGAAGGTCAAGACATCAGGAAGGACATGTATAGGTTAAGTAAGTAAAATTTCCCCAGATTATAAATAAATATTTCCCAGAATGAAAGCCGCTACTTAAACATAAAAAGATATATTTTTAATCTAAATATAATAAATCCATAATAAAATGATAGTAAAGTATAGTGTTTTTTACTTTAAGAATGTAAAAATCGAAGAAAAGGCTCAAGTAAATTGGTGAGTTTCTGCTTCAGCTACACATCAAAGGTTTTCTTCTCTTTCTTTGGGTGAATAATTTGTGTCTTTAAAGTCTCCTGGAGTTCTTTGTCCAGAGTTGACCAAATGCTTAGTTAGGATGAAAGAGTACTTTATTTTCCCGAAGTTTTGAGTGTTAAAAATTACCTCTAAGGAGTAATAGGTTTTTCCTATATAATAGGCATATCCAAGCAAGACATTGGAAACCAAGCAGCACCTTTCCTTAAAAAGCTTAGTCTTAAAAGAGAAACTGTGAATTACACCTGACTTGTCAGTTCTCTCCTTTAATCTTGAATGCAGGGACCACTTGTATTTTCCCTGTTAACTTCTGGGTCACTTAGCATCTTCTCTTTTAGCAATTCCATGAACCTGCAGGATCCATCCAGACCCTTTTTATCAAGATTTGTTTTGCTCTAATCTCCATTTATTTTCGTTTCTGTTCTTAACTGAGATTACTTTCCTTTGGTATTTCTGTCATTGTAAAAGCAAAAGTTTTCTTTCTAATTTATTTCAATATTACCCATCATTTCATTTCAACCTGCACCCTTATTTAGCTGTTTCCCTCTTATCTCCATGTCTCCAGTCTGAGACAATTCTTTGTGTTTCTTTTTTTCTTGAATGAGCAGTACTTACTCAAAATCTCTTCTACTCATATTTCTTTTTAGTATTTAAACCTCGGTGAAATTATGCTATTTCTTTTTATTCTTAGTTTCTTCCAAGGACCTATCACTTACTTGTCATTTTCAACTTAAACAGTAGGCCTATAGCTTGCTTAACCAAAAATCCAACCTGTCAAAAATTTTACTTAGGACAATTATTGGCAGATCAAAACCTTATTTTTACTCTATAATTACTGCTGCTTAACATCTAAGGATTTGTTTTGTAGAGAGGGGAATAATTTTTTTTTCTGATGGCTTTAATTTTCTTATAAAGTAGTACTCCTTATAGAAAAGCAGCATGGTTATTTTACTGTCATTCTTGATTTAGTAATAAAAAAAGACATGATATTGTAGAAAGAAAATAGACTCTGATTCAGACAGAATTTGGTTTAATTCTGGTTTTCTCTCTTGTTAACTATATCATTTCTGTAGTCATCTCTGAGTCTCAATAACTTTATCTGTAAATTTTGGATGACAATACCCACTTTGTCAAATTGTGATAAAAATTGATTGAGATAATGTAAAGCTCCAAGTACAGTTTTTTAGTAAATTGGCATTAACAATCATAATAAGGCTGTCACCATCCGATAAAGTTGAAACAGTTTGATATGGAAAGCTGTGTAGAGCATCATACATGTTCAAAATGAAGAGTGATTAATTTCCACACAAAATATTAAGAGATGTGTTAAAAGATGGGTAGGAAATGACAAAGATCCAGCCACTGCTCATTTTATAACTATTACAAAGGAATTTTGGACTTCAGTAGCTTTGTGTGTGGAGTAAAGATCTTAGAAAATTACTGATATAAAAACAGGATTTATTTGCAGAAGGAAAAATGCATAAGGTGATGTGAAATACATTGGAGAGATAACCTTGAAGAATTTTTAGGATTAAATATACATGAAAGCAACTAGTAAATTTTTTTAACAGATGTCACATGATGTAGAATAAGGAAAAAACAGTAAGAAGGAAAAAAGAATACATTTTGATTTAAACAAGAGAGACATTATCGTAAAGAAAAAATTATTTAAAATTTTAAAATAGTAACTTTGTGGTTTATATTAAATTAAATATTTTAACTCATCCTTGACAGAAGCATATCGTATTGTAATCACTTAGCCAGTCAATATTTATTAAACGAAATGTGGATTTAAATATACTGTGTGTAACTTTGGTATTGGGTCCAAATTTCAGAGTGTTTGTGAATTGCTTTGAAATTCAATTTGATTTTGTGGATATTACCTTGAGGCATTTTGTAACAGCAAAGACAGATGGAAGCATAATTCATGCTTAATCTCACTCTTCATTGTAATCACCTGTGAGTAGCAGATTTACCCACAGTGCATTTCACACATACACATACACAGTCCACTTACAATTAATAAGTACCAAAATGAAGCATGCTCACGACAAATGAACTACTCACAAAATTATGCCATGTGGTGTAATGACTTGATACAAGGGATAGGTAATGAACTGTGAAATATATAGTAAAGCATACATTACCCATCTCTAATAGATCATGATAGAAGTAAAAACATAATTTTGTGAGAAGAAATGTAAGAGACCTTGTCAAAGTACACTTTTGTTATATGTTAAAATTTTGTACCTTCAGGCTGGGTATGGTGGCTCACGCCTATAATCACAGCACTTTGGGAGGCTGAGGCGGACAGATCACAAGGTCAAGAGATAGAGACAATCCTGGCCAACATGGTAAAACCCTGTCTCTGCTAAAAATACAAAAATTATCTGGGTGTGGTGGCGCGCACCTGTAGTCCCAGCTACTCGGGAGGCTGAGGCAGGAAAATAGCTTGAACCTGGGAGGCAGAGGTTGCAGTGAGCTGAGATTGTGCCACTTCACTCCAGCCTGGTTATAGAGTGAGACTGTCTAAAAAAAAAAAAAATTGTACCTTCAAATGTGTTCTAATAGAAATTTGAACAGGAACTCACAAACATACACATTGTATCTTTAGTCTAGAGAAGGGATACAACAGTAAGATAGAGTCAATCAGCTGTTAAAATTTTTAGAAATGTTGTGAGTGGATGAATATCTCATTAGTAGATTGAAATGTTTGAAATAGTTACATTACACCTCATGGCTTCTGCTTCTCCAGAGAACCAGTTGTTAAATATTTACCAGCATATGATTGGTTAAGGGGTCACACTTTCTAAACTATCAACAAAAAACATTTACCATTGGGACAATCCTTCAGTATATATGCTAATTTTTTAAGATTATGTTTTATAGGTATATATTTATTGCCCAGTCTCAGAGTTTTTTTTAATAGCAATGCAAGAACAGACTAACACAGAGACCTACATCTTCTCATTTCCCTGTCGCCCCTCTCCTGGCAACCACTGTTTTATTCTCTATCTAGGTATATTAAACCTTTTTTTTAAAATTCCACATATAAATTAGATTTTGCAACTATCAGATAAGTAAATTAATATAAGACTTCTAACAGAAGAAATATTCCTTAAATTATATATTTTTTAAAATGTCAAGTTAAATATAATTTCCTTATAGAAATCTTGCACTTGGATACACAGCATTTTGTTCCAGAAACAAATGTTGAATATTCCATCAGTCTAGAAATCCATTTTCATTAGGAAAATACCATGAGGTAAAATTGTTTTGATTGACAGATATTCACACATGTTACAAATTTTAACAAAGGAAACCATTATGACCTCATGTGAGTTTTATTGGTAATCTGGACCTTTAACATAATTTTACTTTCAAACAAATAACATTAACCACAAAATGCTTCCAGGTAGAAAAATAATATGATCCAAAATCCTGTGTGTTCCTGTGAAACATTTAGAATTTGACAACTTTTCTATTTGTCAATTTAACAGTTAAAAATTTTAAGCAAATTATCATCTGACTTAGGATTTAACAATCAACACTGATTTGACTAATGAGTGAATTGATTGGCATCGATCAAATATGAAAATTTGGAAAATACATATGGATGAAACAGCAAATAATTGTGTAGGACTGAGACTTTGCCATGAATCTCTGTAATTCAGAAGGTGAAAAAAGTTAAATTATGTTTTTTCAAAGACAGCATACTATTTACCATTTCTTCCCATGAAGACAGCACTTACATATTCAACAATGTATTAGCATCATCTGTTCTACTATGATGGTGAACTCCTTTCTAAATCTTGCAACAATCTTTAAAGTTGATAGCAGACATTGATTCATCCACATCCTAGGCCCATTTATTTCCCTCCCTTCTCTCTTCTGTCCCATAATTTAAGGCACATATACATTGTTTGTATAGCCCACTGTTTTGTTCCTGCTTCACTAAAATTATTAATTAATAATTCCACTTGTAGCTGTGTCATTGGTGGCAATGTTACACCACTGTTCATCTTAAATTTTAAGAGATTTTTATAAAGTTTTAAGTGTATTAGTAATTTTGGGCTGTTGTAGCAGAAATAACATAAACTGCAATTTGTACATAACAAACATTTATTTCCCATAGTCCTGGAGGCTAGGAAGTCCAAGATTGAGGGAACTAGCACATTGGAGGTCTAGTAAGGGCCTTTTCCTTGTAGACAGAAAATTCTCACTGCATTTTCATGTGGTATAATGGACCAACAAAAGCTCCCTTGGGCCGCTTTCAATAGGGCACTAATCACATTAACAAGGGCTCCATCTCCATGGCCTAATCATGTCCTAAATGCTCTATCTTTTAGTACTATCGCATTTGGGGTTAGGTTTCAACATTTAATTTTGGGGGACATGAACATTCAGATCATAGCAATATGTTACTCAGATAAATCTAGGGGACAAAGTCTGCAACTATTACAAATTATATATTTTATGGATAAAATCTCTAATTCAGAGAACAATTGTGGTTCTGGTATACAAATAAATCCTTAGAATTGACTGCATATTGTCCTAAGCTTTGTGTGTGTTTAAACTAATTGAACTTTTATAACGTCTCTATGGGGTAGTTTTCAGTAACGTTCCCATTTTACAGATGAAGAACTTGTGGCATAAGGAAGATGAATACTTAGTTCCATTGTTAAACAGACATGCAAAAATTCAAAACTCACATTCTGGCTTTAGAACTCATGCTCTTGACTACTATGTTATACAGCATATGTCAAAGGGGTAGATTATCTGAATGCATTTTGGAAAAAGGCAAATTTCATAAGCATAAATAAGCAATTTAAATGGAGATATTTTGATTAAAATGTACATTATTTGATTAAACCCTGGCAGGGATGCAAGCTGATTCTATGCTTTGCATCTTTTCTTTGGGGGCCAAATTATCTTATTCTAATATGAACTACACATACCCCAATATACTGCTTCTTACTTGAACCTCTAAAAATTATGGTCACAGCAAAATTTCTTGGTTATTGTGTTTAGGGAAAGATATAGGGGGGATGAAAAGAGAAAGAATGAAAACTCAAGGCAGTGCTGAATTCTAAGAGAAAAATTTCTACTGATTATGTCCTCTTTTGACTCTTCTTATCTATAGCACTTGTGCTCTTTATTGCCACATATAGGCATTTTGATGTTTAGGTCAGAGGCTAATAAGAAGTCTATTTATAAATTACAGTTTAAAGTTGGCAAACTAAAAAGTTTCTTCCTTCTTTTTTCATCAATCAGTCAATCTCTCTCTCACACACACCCATGCATGCGCAAAGAGTAAGAAACAAAGCCTCATACTCCAGCATTAGTAAAACTTCATGGTATCTGTAACCATAAATAAAAATATATGAAGGGGAAAGTAGAAAGAATGGTATATTACTTAGCAGAAGAAATTTTTTAAAAGTCTAAGTGTATAATGAGGGTGATAGTAACAAGACATAAATCATTTGTAATCGTACTGTAGAAAAGCTTGGTAGTTGGAGACATTCCATATGAGAGAAGCTATACTTGCTGGAAATCTGTGTAAGAAACAGTTACATTCCCCAGTTCTTTAATTCCACTCTAGGACTTCTGACTGGTAACTCACAAAAGACAGCAACTGAACCAGAATATATCCAAATATGGAGACAGCAAGAAAAGGGATGCACAGTTAGAAACACTTAGTTTTAAGCAAGGAATTTCAGAGAAGATCAGCATATTAACTAGTGTGACCCCTTTTCTCTTCACCCCTTTCCCATCATACAAAAACTTAGAAACCAAGCTCACAGCCATGCAGGCAGGAGAGAAGAGAACTCTTATTTGTGGAGAAACCAAAGTGTCCCAAAATGAGACATGATAAAATTTGAAGTCCCCCAAGTACAAAAATATCTCACTGCCAGACTAATCACCCTCAGTGACCCCAGCAGTTGATAAGCTATGCCTATCCAAAAAGACCAAGTCAACTTTTCAGGTATTTACTCCTAAATATGAATAAATAGCCAGGAATCAACAGACATTTATGGAAAGCTTATAGCAGGAGACTAGAGATCAAAATTAATAAGCATATAATAGAAACTTAGAGAAAACAGACAATATAGAGAAATTATTAAAAAACCTCTATATGGAAAACCTAACTCGTATTCTCTGTAAGACAAAATAATATATTTCAACCTTGAAACAAGAGCATGATGTTAGAATAAAGAAACAATGAGAGAACAAGGGAAGTCTTGGGAAATTAAAAATATGATAGCTAAAACATAAAATTCAATAAAATGGTTGGGAGATATAATTAAAGAAATTTCACAGGAAATAAAATGATGAACGAAGACAAGATTAGAAAATTGTGAATCAGTCCAGTGGGTCCAATATCTGAAAAGTAAGTATTCCAGGAGACAAAAAAAAAAAAAAAAAAAAAAAAAAGAAGCTATTCGGGAGAAAAATTATCAAAGATATTATGAGAAAAATTATCATAAATATAAAGTTTATTTTTCCATGTGAAATGTCTTAATGAGAGCACAATGAATAAACATTTTCAATAGGTATTGTGGTAAAATTTTAGGGTATGCAGGGTAAATGGAAGACTAGTAAAAGTACACTTTAAAAAACAGGAAACAGTGAAATTTGACTTCTCAATAGCAATTTGAGATACTAGAGGACTGTAAAAAATAATCTGAAACTTTTCTAAATAGAATTTAATAAATGGTCAAACTACAAACACATAGGAGAGTATAATAAATAAATGTTCAGAGAAGAAAAGACTGAAAACTTTCCTATCTCGTACGTATCTTTTCAGAAAGCTAATAGAGAATGGCCTCTGCCATAGCAAATACATAGACTAAGAAAGAGGGAGAAATTGGATCTATGATAAGGTATTAAAAAATGTAACAGAAAACAGAAGAAGAATCTTACTATGAATGAAGATCCTGATTAGATTATGAAGAAAAAATGCTCCAGGGCAGAGGTCTCTATGAAACAAAAGGAATAAATATATTCCAAATAATTTGTTCATGCAGAAATTTATATGACTCAAAAATTGCAAATGAAAATATTAAGTAATTATTAATTCAAAGAAAATAGAAAGTCACACAGGAAAATAGAAAGTAATCACAGACATTACTTGGCTATAGGTTATAATAACACATGCATTGATTATGGCTTCAAACAACGGGATTGAGAGGGTGTGGGAAGAGGAGGAGTGCATAAGAGATAATATGTGTTTTCTATAATAGGAAGTCAATAGGAAAAAAAAAAACGGATACAGCATAAAAGATCTTTGTTTTCAATTAGCTGTTTTCACTGGTCAGGAGTAATAGATTCCATCTGGATCCACTAATAACATTGACTGTGTTTCAATTGTAGAACAAATTTGTTTCTTCCTTCTTTTTTCTTTATGTTGACACCATTGGCTCTGAGCTGAACCTACTCATTGTCTTTCCGCACTTTCAGCATAAAAGCTAGTCTTAGGACCAATAATGGGGCTATTTACCAATTATTTAACAGATATCAATTATTTAACAGATATTATTTAACAATAATACCTGTTTTTGATGTTGCTACAGGCATTAAATTTTATACAAATTTCTCTATGTTATAGTCTGACAGATCTTGTCAGGGAGCTGTACATTTATTCAACAGTCAACAGCATCTTATATAGTTTGGACATTTGTACATATTTGTCAGTATTCTCCAGAGAAAAAGAACCAATAAAGGAGAGTGAGAGTGAGAATGAGACAGATTTATTATGAGGAACTGGCTTACAGATTATGGACACTGTCAAATCCCACAGTCTTCCAGTAGGAAGTTCCAGTAGGAAGGCTTGAGAACAAAGGGAACTGATGGTGTAAGTTTCAGTCCAAGGGCAGGAAAAGTCCAGTGTTTCAGTTCAACAGTCAAGCAGAAAGAAAAAGGGTCAAATTCTCATTTCTTTTGCCTCTTGTTCTGTTCAGGCCCTCAACAGATTGTACAATGCTCACCCACATTAGGGAGGGCAATATGCTTTACCGAGTGCACAGATCTCTAATGCTAATCTCATCTGGAAACATCCTCACAGACACACCGAGAAATAATGATAGCCAAATTTCAGGGCATGCCATGAGCCAGTCAAACTGATATGTAAAATTAACAGTCCTGCATTCTAATGTTACACTTCATCTCTAGAAGACTTTACCTCATAAGGCTGGCTACCCTATCATATTAATGAGATGTATGATTAATCTTCAAAAAGGGTCAATGTTTCTGTACAAAGGTTATAACATGATACAGATAATTATAAGGGATATCTCCAAGTATTATCAACATCTAGTTTTTCCTTTTCTTCCTATGGCTGGATGAGGACATGACTTTTGGCCAAAGATATAATTCCCTGTCTATTTCTCTTTATGATTAATTACATAGCAGTACTGCTATCACAATAAAGGGTTTTTCTTTTCTTTTTGAGACAGGATCTCACTATGTTGCCTAGGCTGGAGTGCAGTCGTGCAATCACAACTCACTGAAATCTCAGCCTCCTGTGCTCAAGCAATCCTCCCACTACAGCCTCTCAAGTAGCTGGTACTGCAGACATTCACCAACACACTGGGCTCATTTTTGTATTTTTTCTTGAAATGTGGTCTCCCTACGTTGCACAGGTTGTTCTGGAACTCCTGGGCCCAAGTGGTCCTCCCACCTTGGCCTCCCAAAGTGTTGGGATTACAGGTGTGAGTCACCATGCCTGGCCTGATTGAATTGTTTTAACAATGTATTAAATGTATTATATTAAATGTAAATTATAAATGTATAATATGTAGGAGGCATTCTAAGAAAATTTACTTATCTCCTTTAATGTTTATACTAAGTCTGTGGAATATGCAATATTCCTATATGTTGAACCACAGTGTGAAAAGAAAATTACTCAGGATTTTACTCAGCAAAAACGCTATAGCTAGATTTTGAAGTCAGCATTTGTTATTAAATTAAATTTATATGTTAATGATCTAAATCTAACTGTATTAAATTATATTATCTCCTTTTAGTTATTTCTTATATAAGGAAGCAAGCACAAACTTCAATAATGAAAAGGGCTTTTGTTTAGTGAAATAATGTTCAAGTAGGGTAAGTGATAAGAGAGGATGAAAGAGAAAACTGAAGTGATGTGTTTTATGCCACAGTTGAAAACCTTGCTCGTGCTCACTAGTAAAGGAAGAAGAGTTACTGAATGCCACAGACACCAGCAAGAGAACGCTTTAAAGATAAATACAAGAGGGGGTGTCGAGGTGGTTTTAATTTGTTTTTGTGTGTGTGTGTTTGTTTTTAACATTCTAAAACTCAAGTATGATTTAATAAATAAATAAACATGGAATTTTATTTTCTGTTAGTTTTAAAAAAATATTATAGGTACATAATAATGGTGTATCATTATGGAGTATGGGTGACGTTTTGATACAGGCATATAACGTCTATGCGTTTTACAATATCTACAATTAAAGGAATCCAGGAGCATCTGCCTATATTAAATCCTTATAAACTCTTCCTTAGAATAGTTATCATTACTATTCTTATTACTATTACTATTATTATTACTAGGCAAGATTGAAACAGTGATGTAAATAACATGTGTCAAGAAGATTCCAGGGTGGCAGCTGGAAAGGCAAATTTGGCTTGATCACTGGCCAATGAAAATATATTTAGCTGATAAACATGCTTCATTATGTCTATTTTTTCTTCTCTAAATAAGTTAGAATACCATATCAAAGATATTTAGAGCCCATATTTCAAATCATAGACTTCTAAGAATGTAAAATGTGCCAGTGATGAATGAGTATATAACTGTGTTCAATATTGTTCCTGAGTAACATCTTTATAAAATAATTGTCATAGACAAAAACTTATTTGTGGTTCTCACTCACTGCCCTCATTTAAATGCATTCTTCTGTCTATTAAAAGACTTTCATTTTAGAATAGGTTCCTGCGAGATTTATTCATCAATACTTAGTCCATTCTATGTTATTATATCAAAGGATTCTTGCCTCTAATTCATTTTTTTCAGGATAAAGGAAGATAGAAATAAAATATTACAGGATTCAACAAATCTCTAAATATAATGCTGAATAAAAAAGAATAACCTTTAAAGAATGCATCATTGATGGTATACCAAATATTAGCAAAAATAAAGCATTTAAAAATCTATGCTTTAATAAAAAATGAATCACAATAAAGTCTGAGAAGACGTCATTATAAAATATTCTCAGTATTACATTTCTTACCCTGCTTTCATTCACATTCCTCCTGTGGAGGGTAACAATCCTTAAAGCTTTAACAATTCTGCTTTTCTCTTTTATAATTTTAGACAACATTAAAATCCTTAACTTTTTGGCAAGGTAAATGTTCTGTGATTTTTTTCCCAATACAACTAAATTTAATAAAAATTTAAAAATACATACACATATATATGCACACACACATATATAGGTAAGTGCACATATAAATTTATGTATGAGTGCATATACATGAGCATATGTATATATTTTTTAATGCATCTATGCATATATAGTCTTATTTTGGATGTGTGTGCATTTGGAGATTGACAAAGCCTATGTGTCTCGAATAGAGAATTCACTCTTCAGTGCAGTAGGAAATGTGGGTTCAAGCTATTTCTGTTCATTAATAGTAATAACTCTTATTGTCTGGTCATTTAATATGTAGGAGGCATTCTAAGAAAATTTACTTATCTCCTTTAATGTTTATAATAAGTCTGTGGAATATGCAATGTTCCTATATGTTGAACCACAGTGTGAAAAGAAAATTACCCATGATTTTACTCATCAAAAACGCTATAGCTAGAGTTTGAAGTCAGCATCTGTTATTAAAAAAAAATGACTGCTTAAGCCCCTCAATATACCCTTTTGTTCAATATTAAGCAGCAATAAACCAAGTGAATATGGAGTCTTCAAAAATGCAAACATATACTATATAAAAAAATGGGAAAGGAGGTAACATATATCAAGCATTGATATTACAAGAGTTGGGCTGCCTTCTTGAAAAACATATGGATCAATTCTCACAAGGGATAAAAAATGTGTTATAAGGAAATGAAATGTGGTGATAGCATAGTGACTTCCCTTGAATACAGCAAATCAAAAAGCTCTGAACTGAGAGAACCAAATAAAACCTGAAAAATAAGGAAATAGGTAGATCCAATGCTACTATCACTTATCTATGACATTCATAGTAATGCTGTTTTTGAATGGGAAATGAAACTTTTGACTGGGTGGTGGAAATTCTTTGTTGTGTTTGTTGTATGTACTGCAACTGGCATTGTTTACTGCTGTTGCTGTCATGATAAAAAATATAAACTACTTCAAACTATTTAGCCATACGAGTTCCTAGATGAATTTTGGAAAAACTTTAAAACTGTCACTCACTCTATAGTCTTAACATTTAGCCTTCACTAATAACTGATAAATGTGTCTTTTCTACAGTTGCATAGATATAGACCCTCTTGAATGCCATTTTAGCCATCTTCCTTTCTCTGTGATATTTGTGTAAAACTCTCATCTATGGCCTTCAAACTAACTTAGATAAGTCAAATTCAAAAGTGGTGGAAAGATTAAGTAAAATGAAAACTAATAAGGCATTAGGACAGACATTCTCAATTCTGTTCCTACACTTGGTTAGTCAAATTATTGCAGAGAATCTTGAGGACATGATACTTTTGTGACTAATTACCAATTTCAGGTCAAACCTGAGACTCTATTTCTGATCATTATTGACTAGCTGATATCAGACCAATCATACTGTCAATAACAATCAGAAAAGTTGGAAAAAATGTAGTCTGAAGACTGTAGAAAGCTACCCAAGGTGATAGGCCTTGAGAATTATAGAGCTCTGAGAGTAGTTTAGAGGTTGAACCATGTCCCCTCAGTTCATGTGTTCAAGTCCACACCCTCAGTACCTCCCAATGTGAACTTATTTGAATATAGAATCATTGCAAATGTAATTAAATTAAGATGAATTCCTTTGAGAATAAGGAAGGTACCTAGTCCGATATAACTGTTGTCCTTAAAAGAAGGGAAATTTAGAAACAGGCACACAGGAAGAATGTCATGTGAAAATGAAGACAGATATTAGAGTGATGCTTTTATAAGCCAAGGAATACCAGGTTGCCAGAAAATAACCAGAAGTTACAAGAGAGGCCTGAAGCATATTCTTCCCATTGTAAGAGGCAGGGACTCGACTCTGCACCCGACTGAAGTCTAGCAGGGAAGAGGCAAAAGCACCTCTCCATAAGACATGCCCATCAGTGTCGTATCAGTTTACCATTGCCATGGCAACACCCAAAAGGTACTACCCCATTCCATGGCAGTGACCCAAAAGTACCACCATTTTTTTTTGAAAAATTCTGAATAACTTGCTCCTTAATTTGCATGTAATTAAAAGTGGGTATAAATATGACTGCAGAACTGGCCCTGAGCTGCTACTCTGGGCACACTGCCTGTGGAGCATCCCCACTCCACGTGGAGAAGTACCTTTGCTGCTGCTGAACACTGCTGCTTCAGTAAAGGTTGCCATCTAACACCCTGGTTCATGCTTGAATTCTTTCCAGAATACACCCAAGAACCCTCCCAAACTAAGTCCCAATTTTGGGGCTTGCTTGCCCTGCATCATTGCCTCACAACTCTCAGAAGAAATCAATCCTGCTGCACCTTGATCTTAGACTACTAGACCCCAGAACTGTAAGATAACTAACTTCTATTCAGCTAGCAGATGTATGGTACTTTCTTAAGGCAGCCCGAGCAAAGTACTGCAAGTAAGGAAGCACATTGTGGTGCTGTTTTGCCTCAAAATGTTTATTCATAAATAATAACACAAGACCAGAAAGTCAAAAAAGTTAAGCAGAGAGCAATAGCTAAGATACTGGAAAACAAAGTCAACTTTTTAGCAGTTATCTCAAATTTTCAGTTAGAGATCTATGATAGAAGTTAGACAAACAGGAAATAGAAAAGTTCTCAAGTTTCAAAAAATTTGCTCAATTCCAGATGAAAATTACTCTAGTTTTCCCTATTTTAACTTTTGGTCATTAAAAAAAAAGGGGGCAGGGGGATGTACAACTTTTCTGGAAGAACATGCATTGAATAGCATTTCTGTAATTTCTGATAGCGTATTCTCAGCATTCAAGTAAAATGTAACAGGAAAGTAAGAAAACCAAAAAGTTAAATAATAGAAACAGATAGACCTACAGCTCATCCAGGTATTGGAATGATCAGTTATAGAATTTTATAAAATCTTGATTAATAAAATGACAATATGAAGAACATCTCTAGAGAATTGGGAAATATCAAATAGATTTATCAAATACCAAACATTATATTTCAATTTTATCAACATAAATTTTTCAGTGATAACAAAATTGTGTGTTTTGTTATATGAGAAGTACAGAGCCATTATTTTATTTTATAAAGAACAGTCTGAAGTATAATTATTTAAGTTACTTAAACATTTTCTTCAAGTATTTCTCCAGGCATATCTCTATTGAGATGCATCAAAAACATATCAGATACTCAATACTTAATGTCAAGAAATAAATGAATAAATAAATGGCTTTAAATAATAATATTTATTCATGTTTGGAAATCAATGAAATTCTAAAACATCTTACAAAAGGAAAAAAGAGAAAAAGGTCCTGAAAGAAAGAAAGAATGAAATGATGAATTTGTTAGTCCATGCAACTTAATTCCATTTTAGGTCAAAATTTAGGTCATAAATCCAATTTAGGTCATAAACTGCCTGCAATCCCCAAAACACACTAGTAGATTACAGCAACCAGGGCTCATTTATTAGTTTTTGCCTTTCTGAATGGAAATTTGGTTAATTTTCCTCTATGCATCCTGGTTTGCTCTTGTGCTCATTTATTTCCAAGTACCGTTTCCTGGGCAGCATCTAGCAGCTTGAAGTCGACCAAGTTCTATCTACTGCCCTACACTTGAACACTCCCCATGCTTCAATGACCAAACCAAAACACGTCTCCTTCAGGGAGCTTTCCTTGATCTCCCCAACTGGAGCTGATCTCTCCTTCCTCTGGATCTTCTGGCATTTGGTCCCTTTGTTACGGTGCTGACTGAGTCTGTTGCCATTTCCTCAAGTGCCTTTTGTAGTTCAATATTAAACAGGACCTCTACTTCAGAAGAAATGTATCCCTTTCATAATATCTAATTCTTATATATCATGGTTAGAGATGAAAGCATTTTACTCTAAAGCCTATGTTAATATTCTTTAATTCTAGAGCTATTTTTCTATAAAGTATATATAAAGTTAGAAACATAGAGAATTGCAAAGGACAGGGCTATATATTTGCTTTTCAATGAAAAATAAATCAGTTTGTCAGTTTGGTACAAAAGTCTTGAGAGTTCAGAAGTGTGAACAAGTTAAAAATTATATAAAGGAGGAAATGATCATAGAGAAATTTTGAGAGGTGGTGATAATGGCAGTGAAGGTGGTGGCAGAGAATAATTAGGTCAGTATATTTATGCAACAGTAAGTGTGTGATTAATAAGAGACAAACGACATATTCAAAAATATTTCAAATTTGAATCTTTTCTGGTATAGGACTTTATTTTCTAGGGTCCACATAGTGGTACTCCAAATAGCAAAGGCCACTCAGAAAAGATGTTTGAACAGAAAGGCAAAATATGCAATAACACATACAAAACTTAAGAGGAAACATGAAATGAGAAAAGATGACTAAAACTTTAATCTATTTAGTTTTAGTTCTTTGTTCTGTCAAAATTATTTTTATGGGTGAGGACAAGGCAAGGTAAAGAAGAATGAAAACCGGATTGTGAATTCTCTATAGAAAGTCGGGATAACGGCAGTTTACCTCGGCCCAAATCTGATAGTATGCCACACAGTTAGCAATGAACAAAGGTCTTTCTCTTCAGTGTGAGGGCCTAACTAATGCGGAATTTATGATAGACAATGACTGTTCATCCATCCTTCTCCTGGAAACTCAGGACACATCTGTGCTATTTCTAATATAAATTACATTCATCAGAGATTCATTTATTCCAAGTAAACTGTTTTGAGGTCCTCTAAAAAAGCAAGTGCCTTGAGATTTCAAAGTCTTTAGTTCAAGGCCCAGTAGAAGGGAGATCTGTTTTTCTTACTTAGACAGTGAAAATTGTTCCTGGAAAAGAATAGAATTCTCAATCTCTGCTGCTGTATAGTATATATGGGACAGTTAAATATTGTCTTTTTTCCGGTATTAAGTACAATTTCATTACATGGTTCTGGAATTCTCCTTTCTGAGGAAAAAGAATGGCAGATAAGCAGAGCTAAAAACAAAATAAAAAACAAAACACATAGAGACAAAAAGTCTTGATATAAATTAAAGGTATACAAGATACAGACTGTTTAAGGGCCATCTCCTTGTTTCACCTCCTATCCCTACCCCATATGCTTGTTATCATATATATTGTTTATTTCTAAGATGCTAGTGTGAGAAGAATGTTTGATGCAAGCAACCTTCCCTTTAGCCTTTCATATAACTCTTCCTGCTCCACCATCTCCAGTTCACCTTAAGTCCTTTTCTGCCTGACGTCTGTTAGGAAACATATTGAAATGCTCAATGAGAACCCAGATCTTAAACCTGATGGTTACAAATTATGTGCCACCACATAGCACTCCCTACTCCAGCACTCATTTTTCTTCTGAGGGAATTTCTGACCCATCCATCTATTTTCCCCTTTTGTATGCTCTGGGCCATCACCTGGTACCATAGGATACAGTGTTAGAAATCACTGGCTTTGTTCAGGCCTCCTGCTGATTTTGCTTTAGAGATGTGTGGTACAGAATTCTCTGAATCATTAAGAATGTTAAGGCAATGTGCATCTGCCCTCCTAAAGCATGCTCCACTGCTGACAGATAATCAAGAGGGTGAGCAAAGAAGTTAGTATTTGACATGCAGGATGCTGTTATTGGAGCAAAGTCTCTCATTCCATTAATACAATTGGTCGTCACAACACTTTTAGGGAAAATTTTCACATCTTTAGGAACATGAAGCACATTTTCAGAGGAAGCCGAAAGAAATAACAAATTGAGGCCCAGCACCTGGCTTTGGTCAGGTTACCACAGTCACCAGGGATACTTTTAAATTATACAAATACATGATTGCCAAAACATTTTTACAAAGAATATTTAGGATGTCCTGCCATGTGCTTCTTGTTTTCTTTCAGGGAAAGCGCCTCTTTAGAACTGAACACATAAACCACCTGTCAAAAGCTGATTTTCTGTAGAAGGTTGTTAAATACTAGAGCTGAGATGCAGCAATGGATATTTTACCAACATACCCATATGTGAATAATTTTGGAATATTTTTGGCACTGAAAATATTTTCTGTTAGAAAAGAGCATGTAATCAAACTGACTGAAAGGTTCACATTCTTTGTGAGAAAGGCCCACATAAGATAAGACAGTGATAACGGACTATAATTGAGTGCCACTTGTGAGGAAAAGCTAACCTTGGCCTTTATATTTTTTCAACAATCATTAGCAGGCCATGATGGCTATTGAGCACATGGCCATGTTCTTGGTGCAAGAAGAAAAAAGAAGAAAATGTAAACAAATTGACAAAACAAAAATAAGAAAATAAACTAAATAGCAATGGCACTTAATATATTGCTTGCTACTACTGCTTAGTGTAGAGCCCACTGGTGGCTCACAGGCCATGGTGATATCTATTAACCAAAGATTTCAGCAGCATGTCCCCATGACTTAAGCCACATATTTGTTCTCCTGAAATGTTTCCTTTCTTCACCTGTGACATCCATGGGTATGCACTACTCAGATCTTACTTCAAGAGAGAGCTGGCAGTGAGAGGTGTGGACAGCCTCCAGCTGTCTCCTCTTTGTGATCCAGCACAACATTCATACCAAGGCTATATCTTTCCCGGGCTGCTCCCAGTCAATGACTGATTGTGGTGGTCTTGGGATGTACAGTCTTTGCTCTGAGGCTTCCCCATCAGCCTGAGACTCTTCTTACTCAATTCTTCTGCCTGCCTGCATTAATTCCTAAGGGCTCACCCTGCCTATTCCTGTTACATTTCCCAATATTCCTCACAGATATTTTGTCCTACAAATCTTCCCCACATTTAATTCCCTCCTGGCACTGCTTCTCAGAGTACCTGAACTAGACACATGCTCAAACTGATCATATTTGCTTATAAAAAAATCAAGGCCAAGTTTCTTTTTTCTTTTTTTGAGATAGAATCTCACTCTGTTGCCCAAGGTGGAGTGCACTGGCACGATTTCAGCTTGCTGCAACCTTTGCCTCCCGGGTTCAAGCGATTCTCCTGCCTCAGCCTCCCAAGTAGCTGGAACTATAGGTGCACACTGCCACGCCCAACTAATTTTTGTTGTTGTTGTTGTTGTATTTTTAGTAGAGGCGGGGTTTCACCATATTAGCCAGGATGGTCTCCATCTCCTGACCTCGTGATCCACCCGCCTCGGCCTCCCAATGTGCTAGGATTACAGGTGTGAGCCACAGTTTCCAGCCCAAATCAAGACCAAGTTCTAATGCTATAACCTTCATCAAGTCTGTTCTATTTTTTCTAATTGGTTATATTATTTCATTCCTTGAACTCCTTCCCACGAAAAAATTTGTATTTATTTTTTATAAGAGTTGTGTAAAACCTATCCCCTTTTATTTTAATTTGTTGCTTGCTTTATTTCTCTTATTAGAGGATAGACACTGTTACGCTACTTTTAAAAATATTTATTCTTTCACATTCTTTACTACACTATCTGGCATATACTAGGCATTGATTGACTCTTTGCTCAATTTAATCAAATGTATCATTACCATACCATGGGACACTTAGCCACTACACAGCATGGCCTGCTCATTCTCTTCAACATGTGCTATTTTCAAAGGGCAAACTTTCCCCCTTTGTTCTGTGGGATTTTCTTGATATTGTATATTAGTTACTTTTCAGTAAGGACTAGCATATTCACAATTCTTTGTTGCAATTTGTCCATTTATCTTTCTTTTTCTGTTGAACACTTGTATGTACACGGCCCTATGCTAGGTGATAACATACAAAGATGGATAAGACATAGTGCCTGGTCTTCAAACAGCTTAGAGTGTAAGTAGGAAACACCAATATTCAAAAAAATGGTAATATAATTTTTAGAAGTTTATGATATGTTTGTACATGATCAGTAGTTGCATAGAAAAAGAGATAGCCAATCCCACATGAGAAATCAGGGGAGTCTTCATAGATATGATAATATTTTACATGAGTCCTAGGACATTTATAGAAATTTACATTGTAGAAAACAGGAAGATGTGCTTGGTGAATGCCACAAATCACTCTCTCTCCCTTGAGTAAGGTAAGACTTGCTCCCCCAACTGCACGGAGTTCAGCAAGACAGTCCTCAGCTGACAGCCCTGTTTGGGATGGCCCCCATTTAAAAATAATAAGCAAAACAAACAACTTCAGCTAAGCACATGCCTCTTTCTGGGATAATCCATCCCCAGTGACTGATCAATATCAAGGTATATATGTTCAGGCCTCTCACCCTTAACTGGGACAACTCTAAAGATCTGGTCCTGCTGAATAACTTTCTGCGGGGTTGGATGATAGCTTTGTTGAGACTGAATCACTAACCAATTTCTCTCTCCATCCAATCCTGATTACATTTCCTCCCTTCCATAGGTTTTAAGTACCAGAGCACTCTCTAATAAGAATCTTATGTGGAATCTAAAAAAGTCAAACTAATAGAAACAGAGATTAGAAGGGTGGTTACCAGGGTTTGGGAGTATAGGTTTGTGGAGGAGGGGTGTGGAGGGAAGGGGGAAAGGTTGACCACAAGGTACAAAATTTTAGTTATAAGATGAATACAGTCACAAGATCTAATATGCAGCATAGTGACAATAGTTAGTAACCATGTATTGTGTGCTTGAAATTTGCTGAGAAGACAGATCGTAAGTATTCTTACCACCCAAAAAAACAAAAAAGAAAAGTAACATGTGAGGTGATGGATACACTAATTAGCTCTCGGAATCGTGATGATCATTTTACTATATATGTGTATCAAAACGCTACATCATATATCTTCAATATGCATACTTTTTATTTGCCAATTATACCCCAATAAAACTGAGAATAAACAGACTCCTGCATGCTAATTGCATCTCGGAATCTGCTTCTCAGAGAACCCAAATGGTGACAAGTGCATTCGGTCCAGGCAGAGACAAGCAGCACAGACAAAGCATGCACATAAAATGGCATGGGTGATTTGTGGAGCCACAGTTTTCTGATGAAAATGGCATCCCGTCTTCCTGCATGCCTTAATTTCTCTTGTTTTACTTATTTATTTTTTACTGAAAATATATATACACACACATATATAATTATACATCTAAAATCACACCCATATATATATACACACACATATATACAGAAAATGTTCTTCACATTTTAAAAATTTTCTCTTTCATGTGTTCTACAGCTGTGTAGCAAGGAAAATTCTAGGAAGTTCCTGTGAATCATCGGATATTTTGTAATATCTATATTACTTTCACATTCTGTGAATGCGAAATGTGAGGAAATAGAAAAGGGAGCAACAAATCTTTGATTTTAGTAACATCGCAATAGTAGTACATCATTATTCCATCAGTTTTCATTCTCTTAAGGATTCAGAAAAACACACATCTCTGTAATGCAAAGACTAAAATTGAATTGGAATATTTGAATTAAATTAAAGTTGTCTAGGTTTTCGAACCACTTATAGATCATCTAAGCCCAGCAACTTCATAAAACCATAATCTCCCTAAATTTTTCTACTTGGAAAATTACTACATATGTTCATCTCTATTTTATGCCTCATCATTCATTTTAGTAAAAACACAACATCAGAAAGAGCATACAACAAACTGTGAGGCAGTCCTAGTCCAACTTGGGCCAAGGCTGACATTAATTTCTTGAGTGGAAGAGGCTCATGAATCACAAGACAACATACTATAGCAAAATATTTCCTATCCCACTTGTCACAGTCTTATGCTAACGTCATTATTTGAAGTTACACCTATTGAAACAGGAAGAACAATACCTTTTGAAACAAAAAGAGCAATGCTTTTTGAAACAAGGTGAAAATTGACCAGGTGCGGTGGCTCATGCCTGTAATCCCAGCACTTTGGGAGGACGAGGTGGGAGAATCACCTGAGGTCAGGAGGTCAAGATCAGCCTGGCCAACATAAGGAAACCTGTCTCTACTAAAAATGCAGAAATTAGCTGGATGCGGTAGTGCACGCCTGTAATCGCAGCTACTAAGGAGGCAGAGGCAGGAGAATCGCTTGAACCCAAGAGGTGGAGGTTACATTGAGCTGAGATCGTGCCGCTGCACTCCAGCCTGGGTGAGAGAGTGAGACTCCATCTCAAAAAAAAAAAAAAAAAAAAAAAAAAAGAAGATAAAAGTTGAGCGAGTGGTTATACAGGAAAACGATGTGAAACTAATTATGGTTGAGATAGGAGAAATTACAGAATTAGTCATGCACTTTATTGGGACTCTGAAAAGTCACAAAGATGTCTTTAAATAACCATATATTAATTAAAGGTTACCATTTTGTTCTCATATGTACTATGCCTCCTCCCTTCAACTGCACATTTATAGATGTTTAAATCAACAACATCTCTAAAATTTGTTCATTTCCTACACTTGGGATTTGATTCTTTAAAATCAATCTGATTGCAAGTTCAGCCGACAGACGCATTCTGGTATCATCATTTAGCATAATGTTCAAAAGATAGAGAGATGTGGGAAAGAAAGATATGCATTTTGTAGGTGGTATGTATACAAGATGCAAATGAAGGAGATACAGGCAAAGCAAAAACAGAGTGATTCTAATTTCGTGCTCAAATTAGTTTTGCAGATAGCTAGACACTTGTCTCTCATTTTCAATCATTCCTCTGTAGAGCACTCTGATGGGCCGTTTTGATAGCAAAATTATAGGCAATTAAATTTGGAGGGCTAATTTTTCCAATGATTTCAGCTTCAGAGAAATAAGATAGGAGATAGTTTAAATACATCTTATCAAATGAAATGGTGTTGTTTCAAAGGATCAAAAGCTTTGTC
Organism: Macaca mulatta; assembly: GCF_049350105.2. NCBI lineage: Eukaryota > Metazoa > Chordata > Mammalia > Primates > Cercopithecidae > Macaca > Macaca mulatta. The sequence goes on along the minus strand of NC_133407.1, from coordinate 173,392,253 downwards.
TCTTAGAGAGTGAGAGGGCCTAGCCTTTGGCATGCATCACATTTTTTATGAAAAACAGATGTTTTCAGGTCTTGGAGATTCATGAGAGAAAGAAAATTATTCTATCTATCTGCTATAAGGCTTTTTCTAAGATGTGAAGATGGAGAGGTATTTGACATTAGCTGTTAACCCACCTGCAGAGAAAACTTCTGTCGCATTTCATCTGTTGAATTGTTCACAGGATCCAGACTAATGTTTATTTGTTCACAATTAAAGGTACCACCTAGTCTTTAGAGATTCTTCCAAAAAGACTGTCAGACAGTCTGCAGGATCGGAATGTTAAGCTGCTCTCACTGTTTAAATACTAGCTCACTATATACATTATGCCTCTTGAAGAGTGTTAAATTGACTAACTGAAGCAAAGTAAAAAACCTTTAATTAAGAAAAAAACGTGGCTGTCTTCCCACAGCTGCCTCAGTAGTGGCAGCCCTAAATGGTGTATTTATTTGCATTTTATTTTCTATGCATACTTATAGGAAACCATCACTGCAGCATTGAGATATACATCTAAATTTGTGCTACTGTGGGTTTCATCTGTCCTAAGGAATGTGGCACATAATACCTGCTTATGCTAAAGTATGTTGGATAGAGGCTCTTTTATCCTAAGAATCAATTGCATCCCTTTAGAATGCAAGGCTGCCAATAATGTATTCTGGTTTATCATACCAGAAAATAATGCAATTGGAATTATTGAAAGTAAAGCATATTGGAGAAAAGCACATCTTTTAAAACTGAAATGTAAGCAATACCAGCACAAAGGCCACAGTAGCCATTACCATGCAATCACATATTATTCTAATTGTAAGGGAGAGGAAAATAGGTTTTTTTTTAACTACAAAGGGACTCATTTAAATAAGCTTCTTAAGGGAGTACTTAAGGTGAAGATATCTTAGGAATTCCAAGTAAAATTTTCCGGCAGATAGGCTGGTTAGAGTAGAGTTGTCAATTATTTTTCTTTGAGACATAAGTCTTAATATTAGGTTTTCTTGGTTATTTTAGTTCAAGTTTAATTTTTAAGAGTTTTCAAGTGCATTTTTGACATTTAGTACCTATTAGGGTTCCCTTTAAAGAATATAATACTCTTGTGTCAGGATGGTAAAGACTACACTGTTTGCTTGAGGGACAGCTGTTCAGCCTCTTAGGTAAATATAGTGGAAGGAAAAAAAATTTGCAATTGTACGCATTCAGTTATGTTTGTAACTATTCAGGTCAACCTGGAAACATATATGTTTATGATTTTATGTTTAAAGCACATATGAAGGAGTCAGATTATTGATTAAATAAAAACATGAAGTACCAGAATTTTGACTTAAAAATAAACAAGACAACAGGAATACAAACAGTGACTGTCCTGAATTTCAGTATTCAGTAAACATTCACATTCACACAACTCTCAGAGATTCAGTTAATAAAAATCACAGTGAAATAAAACAAAGGCAAAAATATGAATTGAAACATAAAATAATGATAGCACTAGCTCTCTGTTTTCTAAGCTACAGAATGAATATTGCCATTGGATTCATCATCATTAAAATACAGCAGATTTGGAAAGAATGGGTTATTTATCAGCCAGAGGATCATTGAAACTCTTATTTTAAATATGTTAAAAGTGTATGTTCTGGACTCATGTATTGATTTCTTTGTTACACATAATACAATTTGAGAATATGTCAATCTTCACAAGTGATGATTGTATTAAAAATTTTAAGAATAACAGGATGAATGTCTGGGGAAATATTACCCCTTTCTATTAATTATATGAACCTGGACATGCCATTTTACAATTTCTACCTTGGTTTGCTCATCTACATTAAGTAACAGTTGGATTTAGCTGATTACTAGAGATCTTTACAACTCCAAAATGCTATTACCTAGTAACTTTACATTACCTTTTCTGGGGTGTTTTCCAACACCAACAAGCAATTCTCCACTCTCTGCATGCCAAGTTGGTGTCCAATAATTCACTTCAATTCTGACACTAACTACCTGGAGATAATACAGACCCCACAGATTAAGGGCTCAGTCCCGCAAGACTGTCCACACTTCAGACATCAGTTCCAAGTCTCGGGTTGTCACAGTATTCTGACTGACCAGCTACACATCTGTGGTTCCCGCAAACCCCTCCTAAGGTTAAAAAATTTGCTAGAATGGCTCACAAAACCCAGAAAACTTCTGCTTATGTTTACTGGTTTATTATACAGGACACAATTTAGGAACAGCCAAATGGAATAGATGCATAAGGCAAAGTATGGGGTAGGATAAAGGATATGTCACTTTGATCCCCTTTCTGGGTGTGCCACCTTCCAACACACTGATGTGTTCACCAACCCAGAGCTCATCAAATCTTGTTCAAGAAGTTTTTATGGAGCTTAATCTCCAGCCACTACCTTCCTTCCCCTTCCTGGAGATTGGTGGGTGAGGCTGAAATTTCCAATACTCTACTTAGTCACTTAGTCTTTCTGGTGTTCAGCCCCATCCTGAAGCTAGGCCTTCATCTATGTTACTTCATTAGCATAAACTCAGATGTAATCAGAAGGCGTTCTATATGAATAACAAAACATGCTTCCAACACTCGGGAAATTTTAATGGTTTTAGAAGTTCTGCACCAGGAGGCAAAGACAAAGAGCAAATACACTTCTTATTATGCCATATACCACTCCTGGTTTTTGACGATGGATCGGTTATTACGAAAGGCTCATAGCAATTAAAAGATATTGTTACATTATTAGAGTCTCATTTGGTCATTAGTAATTAGTCCAGTTCATTATTATATCATATAGTAATGGCTCCCAGGCAAGACCATTCAGATTTGCAAGCTTCCATTTAATCTTGTTGGGTTCCCAAAGCAGGAAGTGTTCTCAGCAATACATTGCCTCATCTTTTCATGCATCTGGTAGAATTGAGCTAAGAGAAAATATCTTTCATTCTGGGCCTCTTCCAAGATGTTGAGTTAATATTGGATTTCTCTCATGACTTTATACATTTATTCACTACTTTACTTTCAACTACAATTTCTCCTTTTCTCCATTTATAACCAAACTTTTCCAACTTTGGAAAAAACATTAGGTACAGTCACTATACTGGTCTAGATTGCAGGCAGCAATACTAGTCTAGCAAGTGCCTTTCCCTGAGTTCATTACTATCCATCCAGAGTAGGGTTAAATAGACACAGAACTAGTGGGCCACTTTGATTACTAGGCAGTATAGCTACATTTAATATGTTGGCATAATGATCACAAGATCTGTAGATCTGTAAAAGAGAGCTTTATTTTTTTATAAAGGGTTGCAGGTTTTGGGCTGGTGACCCTGGAGGCTGGGAAGTATAGTCTCTGGCAGAAATCAAAAGCAGATACTTTGAAGGAGGAAGGGTAAGAAAGGAATTTATGCTGAATGCAATGGTTCAGAATACATATTCAACAGATTATAGGAGGAGCTATAAATATCTGTAAAGTAGGAGTGAGTACCTATGTAGTAAGCAAACATGCATGTTATGTACATCCCATGTTCACTTTGGAGTGATGACTTAATATTCAAATGCAGTAAAATTGAGTTATATATATCAAAAGGTGAAATGGAGGACACAGAGCTAGCCCTTCATGCTTCTGTGAACCAGCCAGAACCAGTAAGTGGTCACGTATCAGGAAGGAATGCTGGTCAGTTATTGTGTCAAAACCTGAACAAGGGGAGGAGAGTCCAACAGCAGCATCAGGCAGTTGATTGAATTCAGCGGTAGAGCAAGTCTTTCGAAAGGGTTGGTTTCTGCTTAACTCTTGGAAAGAAAGTTTAATGGCAGTTAGCAAGGGAGGGGGTATAACAAAGTGTGTCCAACCTCCCATCGCTTCATGGCTGGAAACTCAATTTTTAAGGTTTCTCTGTGGTCTCCTTGGCCAAGAAGGGGTCTGTTATATCAGTTGGGATACTTAGGATTTTATTTTTATTTCTTAACACTTAACTCAATTTTGCCAGATGAGATGAAGGCACTTGTAGTTGCAGCCCTGGTCTTGTGACCACTGAATGAGGTAGAAAAAGAAAAGTTGAAGCAATGTGCAAAATAAATTTTTAAAATGTATGTATAGTTATCATATCAGCAAACTCCTACCTTAAAAAAATTGTAATCATGCCAGCATGCTTCCCCACCCTCTCTTTCCCAGATGCATCAGAAAAACAGAATAATATATCTATTGGGGACACTTTCTTAGCCCCACTCTTGCCGAATGTGAACACACCCTCACGAAGGTGTATAAGCTAGCCCTTCATGCCTCTATTTCCCCCAATTTTAGAAAACCAACGTTTCAATTGCCCATTTCATTTCTCTATCAATCTATTACCTTGAGGAATATATCTCTCTGCCGATTGTTGGACATTATAAGCTACATAGTATATTCCTTGGTCCAAAGAAATAACGGTCAGTCTTGCAACTTGGTACAATATCTTCTGTTCTAGTTTTGTATAGCACTCTAAATATTTGTGTCTAACACCAGATAAGCAAAGACCATCCCAAAGTCAGTGTCTATTCCTATCAAGACCCATTTGTAGCCCTTTAGACATACTAGAATCAGTCTGACTTGCTAGTTGTGTTCAGAGTCTTCCTCTGGGGAATCTGCCTGCAGTATTTGTCTCTTTTGTTGGCAAACAAAGTAGTTCTTATTGGTCTTTGGCATTTTGGAAGGTGCAAAAATATTATGTCTAGATTTAGCCTATCTTTACATTACTGCAACCATCTAAGGTCCATCCATGTCATGGATTCAAGGGAGTACAACAAAATATCCACTTGGTGGTTCCAATCCTCTTCCAAAACTGGAAAGGAGTTTTTCCAGTAGACATTGATCTGACCTACTTAAATGCATCCCTCAAATGCCCATAATGAATTCTGCAGGGCTGTGCCCCACATATGGGCATTCCTTCAGTAGGCCAGTGTTCCATTGCCCTTCTGACTGACCATAGGTCCAGGTTATTGGCCACCTCTGATGGGTCAGTAAAAACCCAAACATGAAAGTTTTTACTGCTCTTCAATTCTTCCATCACTTCCAGCATGAAACTCAGCCTACCAATCTGACTTGTTTTTGCTATTTTTGGTCAGAGTAGTAACCTTCCAAACAAGATGTTGTTTGTTCACCTTGGAACTTCCATTTACAAACTGTACAGCTCACTGTTGGTCAGTCTAGTGCTGTTTATAAGGTACTGTCTAAGTGACGGAAAAGTCTGGAAGTTCCTCTTGCAGTTCCAAAGTCGATCCTAGAGGAAAAGAGGTGAGTACTTGCTTGTGTTCTCCTAGTAACATGATTTTGTACAAACTATTTCCATTTTATTATAGACATTTCTTCAACGTCATCCAAAAAATCATGTTCAGATTTCAAGATCATTTTATGTAGATGATCTTGACCATCTACCTCTATGACTAAAGTAGTCATAGAGGTAGATTCAGTTAATGTCCAATAACACACTGGTAAATGGCCTTCAAAGGGAAGTGCTTTAGTGTAAATTACCAGTGGTTTGTAATGAAAAAAGATCACAGGTTTTCACCATAAACTCCAGTCTCCATATAGGGCTACAGCACAGAAAACAAAACAAAACAAAACAAAACTATCCCTACCAGCACTCCAGTTTCTGTTCTACATTGTGTGGGCTCTGGAAAAGTTACTGGTTTCCACTTCATAATAGCATGGTTAATTAATATTGCTTGAAGGGTGAAGCTTCCATGCCCTCTCCAGGCTTGCCATCCTCTCAACACCTTGATGTATTCACTAACCTGGAAGCTCTTCAAAACTCATTGTTCAAGGATTTATAAAAAGCTTAATATTCAGCTGCCTCTACCATCCCCTAGTTTCTCATCCTGAGACTATAGAGGAACTCCACCCTAAATTACATCACTTTCATAAACTCAAGGATGATCAAAAGAGAATTCTCAGGAATAACAAAAGACACTTATTCAGGAAATGTCAAAGGTTTTAGGTGCTCTGTGCCAGGCAGCAGGGGCAAAGACCAAATATTTGTTATTATAACACATTTTTTTCAGGAAGTTTACCAACATTTCATGCTACTGAAGTAATAACTTATAAAATAATGTTGTATATATTATAATATTTTCTTTTTCACAAGATGGAAAGTATGTAAAGTGGATCCTGTATGACAGAATCAGTCACAATAGTAAAAGGGTTATGTACTTGAAATATACGAGTTCTGTAAATTTCCTAAAGTGTTGTTTTGGGAAGGATAGCATCTTAGTCCATTCCTATTGATATAACAAAATACCTTAAACTGAGTATTCTATGAACAACAGGAATTTATTGCTCCCAGTTCCAGAGGCTAGAACCTCCAAGATCGAGGCACCCGCAGATTCGGTATCTGGTGACAGCTCTCTCCCAGCTTCAAAGATGGTGCCTTGTTGCTGTGCCCTCACATGGCAGAAGGAGCAAATCGGCTCCCTCAAGCCTTTTTTATCAGGGCACTAACCCTATTCATGGGGACAAAGCACTCATAACACAATCACCTTCTGAAGGTCCAGACTCTGAATATTATTACATTGGGTATTAGGTTGCAACATATGAGTTTTGGCAGTACACCAACATTCATACCAAAGCATATGGGACAGAAGAAGATGTAAGAGAACTCAGGGAAAGAGTATTATGTCAGCCTGGTTAAAAACAGACTGTAATCACAACAGCCTGACCTTGACTCTTCCACTTACTAGCCTGTGGCTTTGGGCAAGTTACATGACCTATCTGTCCTTCAGTTTCCTCATTTGTTTAATGGGCCAATAATAGTTGCTATTTTATTTGCTTCCTATGCATAATGAGAAACTTTAAAATAAAAAAATTAAAAGAGCAGCTGTCACATAGAAGGCATTCAATTTATATTATCTACTATATTATTATTATTTAGAATTTATTTTATAAATTCAACCATATGCCCCAATAATAAGTCATTGAGGTAGGTTTTGCTATCTACATTTCATAGATGAGGAAACTAAAGATCAGACACCTTAAATAACTGATTCAGAGGTCACATAAATTGTAGGTTGTAGTGTGAGAGTTTAAACCCTGCCCTTTTTGGTGTAAACTCTCTTTCCTCTGCAGCTGTGGAAGACGCTGCCTACCGTATTTTCTCTTGTTACCCTCCTTGTACCTCCATTACCATCCCTTGTCTAATCCGTCCAGAATCTTCAACTGATAATGGCACTGGTAATCAGTTAAGCCTGTCTACTTTCATTCATAGATTTTAAATTTGAATCTTTGTAAAAGATCTTAAGGCTTGTTTTCTGTACTTTATTTTTAGACAAGGAAACAGATTCTGATAGGTCAAGAGACAAGCACTGTGAATATGATGGCAGTTTGTGACTAGGGCAGGACTGGAACACAGGTCCCCTCACTTCTTGTTTACTGCATATTTCTTTTATTATTTATAGTCATCTCCATACCTACAGACTACTACTCTGGACATGTTTATTTCCATGCAGTGTCAAAGATAAGATTGTTTATGTTGCTTCAGATGAAACAACATAAGATGCACTGGTTTGATGGTTCTTTTTTTCCAAGTCAGATTCTGAATGACTATGTTCTTATGCTTACAACACTTACATGTCTGATTTTGATCTTTGTATGGATGCATTTATTCATTTTTGTTTTTAAAATATTTAATTGTTTAGAGCTGTTTTAGGTGCACAGCCAAACTAAGCAGTAAGTGCAGAGGGTCCTCATATACTTCCTGCCCCAACACATACAAACCTCCCCCACTATTACAGAGCTGTGCATTCATTACAATCAATAAAGCTACATTAATGCATCATTATCACTCAAAGTGCATTGTTGATATTAGGGTTCACGGTTGATTTTCTATGGGTTTGACAAATGTATAATGACATGTATCTACCATTATAGTGTCATACAAAATAATTTCACCGCCCTAAAAATCCTCTGTGCTCTGCCTATTCATCACCCCTTCTTCCACCGATCCCTGGTTTGTATTTACTTTAACCATCTATTTTTCCTTTTGCTTTGGCCTGAGGGAAAACAATTCTGCTTTGACTTATAAGGCATACTGTAAGTCATCTCCATACTTGCAGGTTTTTCTCACTTGCTGAAGAGCAATTGCTTGGCTTGTTCAGAATTGACACACCATACTTGACATTGGAGGACACTAGTTGGGATACCTCAAAATTATTTTTGTTAGTGAGTGTTATGCACTCACATATGACAGTAAGTTGATTATTAAGTATTTATTGAACAAGTAACCACTATAGTTAATATATTGATAGATAGCTGCAGTTTCCAGATTGAATGTAATCCTCAAATGGGAACAAATGGTCACCAAGCAGAAAGAATAACAATGACCATTGTAAAGCATCTCATAATGTGACTTTATTTGCAAATGGTGTCATTACAGAGTTAAAATGAGACCATGCTGGAGTACAGTGACCCCTAATTTAACTGGCATCCTTCTAGAAAGGATAAAATTGGGCATAGCTAGGCACACAAGGTTTCTCCATGGAATGACAAAATCAAGAGCCTACAGGGAGGTGAAAGCAATATAAATGAGTGAAGTAGAACAGAATTGTGGCAGGATGGATTAGTAGGTTCTGCGGCAAAATGAAAAGTGACTTCCCTACCTAAATGGCATTACTATTGGGAAGTAAAGTGGGGTCAGTGTTGCCTGATGATCTGATATTTCAAGAGGAATTTGAAAGCCAATAATTTTATGTAAAATAGCCGAATTTTTAAAAACATTTGCGCGGTGGCTTATGCCTGTAATCCCAGCACTTTGGGAGGTTGAGGCAGATGGATTGCCTCAGGTCAGGAGTTCGAGATCAGCCTGGTCAACATGGTGAAACCTTGTCTTCCCTAAAAATACAAAAAAATTAGCTGGGCATGGTGGCAGGCGCCTGTAATCCCAGCTACTCGGGAGGCTGAGGCAGGATAATTGCTTGAACCTGGGAGGTGGAGGTTTCAGTGAGCTAAGATCACACCATTGCACTCCAGCCTGGGCAACAAGAGCAAAACTACATCTCAAAAAAAAAAAAAAATTATTTTCTAAAATATTATGCAGGCCGAATAAAGAGAAAATCGTAAATATTTCCTAAATTTTTTTTTTTTTTTTTTTTTTTTTTTTGAGACAGAGTCTCACTCTCTCGCCCAGGCTGGAGTGCTGTGGCGCGATCTCGTCTCACTGCAAGCTCCGCCTCCCGGCTTCCCGCCATTCTCCTGCCTCAGCCTCCCAAGTAGCTGGGACTACAGGCGCCCGCCACTGCGCCCGGCTAGTTTTTTGTATTTTTATAGAGACACGGTTTCACCATGCTAGCTAGGATGGTCTCGATCTCCTGACCTCATGATCCACCCGCCTCAGCCTCCCAAAGTGCTGGGATTACAGGCGTGAGCCACCGCACCCAGCCTTATTTCCTAAAATTTTATGACTAAATTTTTTTTTAGAACAAAACTAGCATTCCACAGAATACTCTTTGGGACCCTCTAAAAATGGGATGATTGCATAATTTTAATATAAAATAATAAATTATAAAATTTTTAAGGATTACGTACTGTTACCTTGCATCTCAATGTGTTGTCTAAAGACGAGAATTTAACAAATTCCAAGGTAACTACTATGTCTGTTAAGCTTGAGGCACTGTTCTATAATACCCAGGCGAATATTTGCCAGTGAGATTGTAATCTGTGGAAAATTAAACTTTCCCTGGGGTATATCAGCCATATAAGATCTCTCACTCTGAGGAAAAAAAAGAAATATTTTTACCTTACCACCTGATCTCTTGTCTTCAACAGAACTCACACCCAGCATACTTACACACATAGACAAGAACACTCATCTGGGGCTAAAGAAAAGTGAACAGTTGGTCCAAATTAAGATTTCTTCTTTTTAGAGGTAAGAGAAAAAATTGAGTCATAATAGCATCAACAGAGGAATGGATTGTGAAAGAAATCCAAAAAATAAGTGACATAGTTTCTAGAAAGTGGCCTAAAAGATGGAGGCTATTTTTTTTTGTACACTAGATAACCAATAATTTTGTTTTCCTTTTTAAGGTGCAGGTGATTGGTGTATGAATATGATACTTTTTAATATCCAACATTCTGCCAATAGTGGAAAGTTGGCCAATGACTAAAAAGCCAAAATGATCTCAGGAGGGCTGACCCAGATGGAAGAATCCAGAAATCGTCATTTATATGTATTTTTATTTATTTATTTATAAAGCATAAAACATCAGCCAGTGGAGTTTAGCAGCTGCCCATATCAGAATTAGGAGAATGGACAATTTGTTATTCATCTAGTTCAAAGACCAGACAAAACTCCATGATATATACTTCAAAATCGTATCTAGTGGACTATGTGCAGATATGTATCTATTACACGATTTGATTGCAATATATCCAAATGAATGTTGTATTTTAATTAAATGGGCATAAAAGTTATCTTCCAAAAGACCACTTTAAAAAAATGCTGAAAATTTCCAGGTAGATATTTCTCAAGTTGAATAGTTTTATAGTGTAATATCTTCTATGCCCCAATTTTTCTCTCTAGGCTGAATTAACACTATGTAAATGATTTAGGGTGACAAATGGCAAAATGTATAATTTCTGCATATGATACATATTTGCTATTGGTATTAAAATAAAACTTAGTGGAAGATAGCAGGAACATCTTCAATAATATTTGACTCATCGCAAAACCAACCTAACCACTGTTAGACTGACTTTATGAAATATCTTCAGTCATTTGATTGTGTAACTGAACTCTTCTGCTAGCTAACTCTTTCCATTGAATGCAAATAATAGTTACTAAGTTACCATAGGAATCCAGAGAGTTATAGGGATTTCTATTTGGCATGTAGTATAACTGGAGTTTATCACTGAGGGTAAGATAGCTTTGTCAGCCTCTCCTCACTACTCTTTCTGCTCTAAAACATGAGCACTAAATGCTGTTAACCATCTTATTTTGCTGTCCATTGGACAGGGAACTGACACTGTCACTCAACCACCAGTGAAGCAAGAAAAAATAAGAAAGAGGAACCTTCAGAAGAAGAGTTAGCTTGCCATCTGATACTTTCTTTGTCTGGAGGTTTGTTTTTAGAGAAGATGGTAAATAAATGTTTCTTATTGGTTGGTTTGAATGAAGCCATTGAATTCTCTTTTATCTAAGTGTATTTGTCAGAACTGATCCAAAGGCAGAGAAGGGACTCTTGAAATGTGAGATCTAAATTACATAGTTCTTAAGATGATTATTATGTATAAGTGTGATTATTTGTGTTTAAGGGCTATACAGGGCCAGCAACAGGGATGGAAACAGGAACATAATCTGTTAGCATCTCAAAGAATACTTAATGTCACTTTACTTATTATTCCTCACCCTCTTTATTTCCTACAAGAAAAACGAAAATTATGGCATTCATACCAGTTCTGATGAGAACTAAGGTCAAGACAAATAAGTATTTTCTCAGACCTTTGAAATACTATACATGAACTGACAACGTTCTCTCAAGAAAAATTCTTTCTTAGGACTCAAAAATTCAATGGCAATGCATTCTCATCTTTTAAAATGGTGAGCTATATAAACCAAGTTTTTCTACCAACCTTTTCAACCATGTTGGAAGGCTTTCCAGTGTATTCCTCCTGAGCAAGGGAGGCCGATCGTACCTAAGTGGTCTCCAGATGCCAGAATACTCCGTCTGACCTGGCGACATCTACTCTTGCATTCGTTGGAATGGCATTTTCTGGGTCATCAAACGTGCCCATTCAAAATTGCTAAAATGTCAGTTCTTTTGTTGGGGTTTCTCCAACGCTACTTTACTTCCCTAGCCACCTTGTTGGGAAACAGCTGGGAGATGTTGGTTTTATCCAAATGTGTCAAATTGAATATTGAATCAGCAAGGTCTGTAAATGTTTATTATTGAATTCCAGCAGATCTCATAGGATTTGATTCTGTATCCAGGGTATGAACAACTCACCCTCTTTCCTTAGATTAGACACATAGAATTTTGTGTCACTGCTTGAAATGAACCAGGAGACTGCTGTACACACAAGATAAAGTAGTGGGCCCAAAGTGATTTTTTTTTTTCATCCTGATGAAGTGTACTGTGTGTTCTGGAATTGCTGCATCTTTTTCCCTCTCATGGTAAGGGGAATGTCCAGCAGCATCATAAAAGCCCTGCATAACAACAACAAAAACAGCATCTTTCTGGTGCAAGATTGGTTTGACATTTTCTTTGTTCATTTGCTCTGCTCTGAAAATATCTTCAATGTGGCAGAACTTCCTTATTCTTATCAAAATTGTGAAGGGAGTCAGTAAAACATTCCTTGACGAAACAAATTATAGTAAATGTGCACAAAACCAGGCACTTAATTGTATGTTGTCTTCTATGACATTTTTTTTTCAGAAGCAAATATAGTTCTTATTAAAATGTCTTCTAAGAGAGCATGGTGTTTACTGTGTTTCTAAGGTAATGTTTTTGTTCAGTTGCTGTAATTTCCACAAATGATACTGAAAAAAGTGAAGAAGACGAATCAGTGGATAAGGATGTCCTCTTTCTCTTAAGATGAGCTTATATAGTTCTTTCAAGAATTACTAAACAGAAGTCCATCTTAATTTGCACAAAAGCAGATTTTTGCCTTTCATCTGCTGTATCAGGGAAGCAGAGTTCTTCATAAGTAACTTTCAGTAAGTTTTTTTGTGAATGATAAAACTTCTTTCCTCCTTCTTTCTCCATCTTAGTGGCAAACATTTTGACACCATTCTGAAAATTATGGAAAATAAGCAGAAAGGAAAAACAGACACTGTGTGACACTGTCAAAAATCCCCGGGCATTTCAAAATGTTAGCTCTGCATGAAGGAATATGTATTTATCTAATTTCACACTTGGATAGTGAATCATTAATCCAGAATGAAAATGGACATTTTGCTTCTCAGGATTTCCCCTTTCTTTTAAAGTAGCAATCACACAGCTTAATTTTTCATCACTTAAACAAAGAAACAGTAATTTGAAAATTGTTTCTTGTACATCTCATTTTTCCACAAGCACTCTAATTAGACCACATGAAATATGAAGCTATTTACACATCTGTCCAATATAACTATTTGTCATTCCCCTATTTGACCTTGATTTTGTGGCTCTTTATTCTCTACTACTGTTTATTTTCTTGTAGAATTAGAAAAAAATCTAATTTTTAAACAAAACATTACATGGTTCTCAACCTTTTAGATTTCTTACTATTTTAAATATCGAGGTAAGCAAATTTGATTTTGTTTCCTTTACATTGTGAGAACATGTGTGGCCAGATGATGGCATGATATATGTGTTAATAGCTACCCTTTTGTAACTGCTACATTTAGCCTTATAACAAATTATTGAATAATCCAATTACTATTTCTCAAATAAATAAAATGACATTTGCAGAATCAGAAAACCCATAATTAATAAATATTTTCTGTTCATCAGTGAGATTATGTGGTTGAAATAGCTAACTGACATATCAAGTAAGATAGACTAAACAATTTTTAATATATTTAATGATAAAAATGTGTGTGTATGTGTGTTTCTGTGCCTTAACAAGAAGGATTTCAAGGATCTCTTCAAGGTCAATGAACTAAAAAGCATTACGTAAGGGTTCAAACACAGGTTTAACAACACATATTGTCTTTGAAATCAGATATATTTCAAGAATCTCTAGACTTCTGCTGTTCAATAATTGTCTATGGGTCAACAGTAGTTCATTAACTTAATAGCAGTTCATTAACTTAAGCAATCCAGAAATTTTCTGTAGAAACACATGATAATAACGCAACAACATGTAAATACAAATACAAACAAATCAAAATAATTCATTTCGTGATCTAATAGCATTAAGCAACTACTCCTACCCCATGGCATATACATGCCTGCAGCTGGTAGATGCTGGGGTAGCAAGCTCGAGTCAGTCGGTAGTTGAATTTCAAACTCAATGAATTTCAGTAGTTGTAATGCAAGTTCAATGAATTTAATTATATCTTTTAATCTGTTCTTGTTAATGTTCAGCTATGATATCAGTGTGTATAAGGAATTATGCCAAATATAGAGCTTTTAAAATTTAATATTGTTAATCTAATTAATTAAAATTTAATCCAAGAAAAGAATGCATGTGGCATCATGCATGTGTTTTTCTTAATAAGTGCTTTAATTTTTTCAGTTGAATGACACTGCTATTAGAGAATCTTTTAGAATATCAATATCCTTATCCTTAACTCCCCTTTTGCTATAATACCTCGTTAAAACACACACACGCATACACACACACACACACACTTTTTTATTACTAAATACATTAAAATCATTTCATCTTTACCTTAGTCGGTATGTCAGTTTGCTATTTCAACCGCGGAATTTCATTGGCAAAGATTGAAAATATGTATTAATTATGGGTTTTCTAAGCTTGGCTGGAGTGACTTGACTCTGCCACTCAGCAGTCTCTTAAAGTCCCACAATGTTCAGTCTCACATTTCCTTCTCTGAGAATGCATAGTCTTCTTGAGTGAATTTATTTCCTTCTATTGCTTTTAAAAGCCCCACTAGAATGTAATCTCCCTGAGAGTAATTTTGTGCCTAGAACACTGACTGACATACAGTAGGTACTCAATATGTATTGATTGAATACATGAATGATGACCAGATAGGTGTCTCTGAATTAAATCTATCTCCTGAGCTCCAAATATTTAAATATTTATTCTATATCTCCAGGGGATTCTAAAACTCACTACACTAAGAGCAAAATTCTTATTTTTCCAAACCTACCCAAACTTTGTTGCTTATCTGAAAAAAAAATTCATTTTCCCAGTTGTCAAACCAAAATTCATGGCTGCATCTTCAACATTTCTTTTGCCTCTGTACAATACAGCTAGCACCAAATTCTGTCAATTTTCTCAGGGAATTTGGAGGCCACATATTTTGGTGTTTTTCAACTTTTTAAAGACTGAAACAAAACAAAACCCTCTACATTAAAAATCAGTTTTCCCTCTAACAACTTACAGCTCCAGATCTTAGATTTGAATCTTTAGTTCATTTTGACTTGGATATTTTTGTATGTGTATGGTGTAAGACAAGGGTCCAGTTTCATTATTTTGCATGTCAATATACAGTTTTCCCAACACCTTTTGTTGAAGAGATAGTCCTTTTGCCATTGTGTATCCTTGGCACCCTTGTCAAAGATTAATTGACTGAATATGCCTGGATTTATTTCTAAGTATTTTATTCCATTCCATGTAAATGTGTGTTTTTACACAGTTCTATATTTAATCACTATAGTTTTGAAATCAGAATGTGTGATGTTTCCATCTTTGTCTTTTGCTTTGGCTCTTCAGGGTCTTTTAATTCCATATGAATTTTTGAATTGTGTTTTCTTTTTCTGTAAAAAAAAAAAGCCACTGAGATTTTGAGAAGAATTGCACTGAATCTGTAGATCCCTTTGGGTAGAATGGACATTTTAGCAATATTAAATCTTCCTATTTATGAACATGAATGCTTTTCTCTTTGTTTACGTCTTTTTCAATTTCTTTTATCAGTGATATATAATCTTCAGTGTACAAATCTTTCACCTCCTTGGTCAAGTTTATTCCTAATTAATTTAATTGTTTGATGCTATTATAAATGGGATTTTTAAAAAATTTCATTTTCATATTATTTAATATTACTGTTGATTTTTTATATAATTTCTATAATTATATAGAAATGCAGCTGATTTTTGTATGCTGATGTTGCATCCTGAAACTTTATTGTATTTGTTTTAAGTTCCAACACATTTTTTTGGAGTCTTTAGGATTTTCTACACGTAAAAATATGTTTTCTGAAAATAGAGACAATTTTAGTTCTTCCTTTCTGATTTTGATTATTTGACTTCTTTTTCTTGCCTAATTGCTTTGGCTAGAACTTCCAGTACTATGTCAAATTGAAGTGGCGATAGTGGGTTTTTGTGCCTTCTTCCTGATCTTAGAGAAAAAAGCTTTCAGTTTTTTACCATCGAGAATGATGTTAGCAGTGGATTTTCAGATGTGGTCTTTATTGGGTTGAGCTACTTTCCTTCTCCACCTAGTTTGTTAAGAGATTTTACCAAAAAATGTTTTGAATATGTCAATTTTTTTCTGCATCTATTAAAATAGTTATGGTATTTTAATCTTTTAATTTGTTATTATGCTGCATCATGTTAATTGATTTGCATATATTGAAAACAATCTTGAATTTTTGGGATACATTTTGCTTGGTAATGGTGTATGATCCTTTTAATGTGCTATTGAATTTGGAATTTGGTTTGCTGATATTTTGTTAAAGATTTTTGCAGTGAACTTGGCAATGATTTAATGTATAGAAGACAAAAAGCATAAGCAACAAATGCAAAATTAGACCAGCAAAACTATATCAAATAAAAAAGCTTCTACACAGAAAAAAAGTCAACAGAGTGAAAGGGCAACCTATAGACTGAAAGAAAATATTTGCAAAGCATCCATCTGGTAAGAGACTAATGTACAAAATACAGAAGGATCTCCTACAACACAATGACAATAAAACAAATAATACGATTTTAATAGGCAAACATCATATATAGACATTTCTTCAAAAAAGACATACAAATGGTCAACAGGTATATGAAAAGATGCTCAGCATCACTAATCATGAGGGAAATAAAATCAAAACCACAATGAGGTTAACCTTTCATATGTTAAGATGTCTATCATAAAAAATAAAAATAAAGAAGATAACAAGTATTGGTGAGGAAGGAGAATAAATTAGAACCCCCCCTTTTTTTTTTGAGGCAGAGTCTCGCTCTGCCTCCCAGGCTGGAGTGCAGTGGTGCAATCTCGGCTCACGGCAAGCTCCGCCTCCTGGGTTCACTCCATTCTCCTGCCTCAGCCTCCCGAGTAGCTGGGACTACAGGTGCCTGCCACCACGCCCGGCTAATTTTTTTGTATTTTTAGTAGAGACGGGGTTTCACCGTGTTAGTCAGGATGCTCTCGATCTCCTGACCTCATGATCTGCCCGCCTCGGCCTCCCAAAGTGCTGGGATTACAGGCGTGAGCCACTGCGCCTGGCCAGTTAGAACCCTTTTACATTGTTGGTCTGACTGTAAAATGGTGCAGCTACTATGAATAACAGTATAATAATTCCTCAAAATTTAAAAATAGAATTTTTGTATGATCCAACAATATCATTGGGAGTATATAATTGAAGAAGTGAAATGAGGATCTCTAAGAAATGTATTTATTCTCATGCTTGTTGGAGCATTCTTCCCAATAGCCAAGATATGAAAACAACTAAATACCCACCAAAAGATGAAGGGATAAAGAACATGTAGTTTATAAATGCAACAGAATGTTACGTAGCCTTAAAAAAAAGAGGAAATCTTGCCATCTGCAACAACATAGATAAACCTGGAGGGCATTATGCTTAATGAAATAAGCCAGTTACGGAAGGTCAGTACTGCATGATTCCACTTAAATTAGATATCTAAAATAGTCAAAGTCATTAAAACAGAAAGCAGAATGGTGGGTGCCAGGGTTGGAGGTCGGGGAAAATAGGGATTTGTTGTTCAACAGATAACAAACTTTTAGTTATGCAAGATAAAAAAGTTCCAGAGATCTGCTGTGCAATGTTTTGCCTGTAGTTAACAGTATTGTATAGTGCACATAAAGATTTAAGAGGTAGATCGCATGTTAAGTGTTCATACCACAATACAAAAAGTACCCTATCTTCATTTGTAATTTTTTCTTATGGACAATTAAGATAACTTGCTGCTGCTTTCCAGAGTCAGTCTTCCACTGGGGCATTATTGTTGGATTATCTTCTTTTTTTCATACCCCTCTTCGCTCACTCTCCAAAGTTTACTGTGCCTCTGTGTATACGTGGAGGGGATGCTCTTCCATGTTAAAAACTGTCAGTCACGTATTTCTGGTATTGCTCTTATTGTTATTATACGTAATCAAAGAGTTATCTATACTCATGACTTGTCTTTCCTTCCAGGCGACCAATTTCTTAATATCTTGCAACTCATTTTCCCTCATGTTTATTCACTGAAATTCTTTTCTCATGTCATCAGTAACCTCCAAACTACTCAATCCAATCACCTTTTGTGGTTCTTAGCTTTTGTATTGACTTATTAACTTACTATTTCTAAACATTTTATTGTAATATGCCAAGTGCTTCTCTACATTGTTTGTCTGTGTTGAATATCCATTCATTCTTGAAAGTTTTCCTTTCTTCCTGAAGCCTTGTTAAATCTTAATATTTTTACCTAAAAAAATCTTATTATCTATCAAATCTTGCCACTATCTTCTAAATACATACATTTTTCAAGGTTCTTTTCTAATCTTTTTTTTTTTTTTTTGTGCACCATAATCTCTTTCTTATAATACTATCTTATATTTCCAATCCTTAATAATTATCTTTTTGTGTGTAACACCTAGACATAAATCTGATAGCCCCAATCTTGCTTCCCCCACCCTCCCACCCCGAGATGGAATCTTGCTCTGTCGCCCAGGCTGGAGTACAGTAGTGCGATCTCCTCTCACTGCAACCTCCGCCTCCCGGGTTCAAGCGATTCTCCCACCTCAGCCTCCCAAGTAGCTGGGATTACAGGCGCACACCACCAGGCCTGGCTAATTATTGTATTCTTTGTAGAGACAGGGTTTCACCATATTGGCCAGGCTTGTCTCGAACTCTGGACCTCGTGATTCACCCGTCTCGGCCTCAGAAAATGCTGGGATTACTGGCGTGAGCCACTGCGCCCGGCCTCATTCTTGCTTTTTCATTAGGCTCCACATGCTTATTTTTACCTGATAGACATTTTAAACTTCTTTTCTGCTAAAGCCTCAAATCTAAAATGTCTAAAATCAAATGTAATGGCTCTCCTACCTTTTAGGAGGAGAATTTTTCTGCAAGCGTGGTTTTCCATTACACAAAAATCCCTTTGCTTTCCTCTACCTGTTGAGACATGGGTTTTTTTTTTCCTCAAAGGTATAATCTTGTTCCAGGTATCTAAGTATCAACAAGTTCCTGCTTTATGCTCTGAATATTGTGCCCTCCCTCAACTTTTTTTTCTAAATATCTTTTAATTATCAAATAAAATTTATATCATTCGTTACCTCCTCTGGGAAACTTTCACAGATATCTGGTCTTAATTAAATGTTCCCCCTCTGTGTTTCCATTGCATGCTACACAACTCTCTATTCCAGCACTTATAAATCAACACTATGTGAAATTTATTTGTTGGTCTCCCTGAATAGATTATTAAAACTTGTGAGTAAGGATTATGTCTTCTTTATTCTTATATCACCATTTTACTAGGTAGATGTGTGCCACAGATTGATTTTTTTTAAAAAAGAGAGAAAAAAGGAAAATAAAAGAGAAAAAAGTTTCCTTTTTTCTCCAAATCAGGAATTGATGAATTCTATTCTTTTGTAATCATTAACAGTCTAAATTGTGACTTCTTTCCAATTCTTGTTGATACGATAATTATTTTCTGGTTTTTGTTTTTCCCTTACTTGCTTTCAATTTTAAATGCTGCTGCCATAGTTCTTGATCTTAAAGTCCAATTGGTTCTGAATAATTTCAATGGTATCCTAACGGTTTTCTTTGTTTCTTTTCCCTCTCGATTACATTGTCTTCTTCACACTGCCACTAAATCAATTTTTCTAAAGTATTCCTTTAAGAAAATTATTTTTCCAAATCTTTCAGTGGCTTATAATCATCTGGCGATTAAAGGCCTAGCATCTACCATCACTCTGATTTCTTTGTGACCAATCTGTTTGTCCAAGCTCTCATCAAATACTCTAATATATCATCCCCATGTTTCAGTTCAGTGGGCGTCCTTCTTATTTTGAGCCCATATTTTGCACCTTCGCCCACCTCCTATGCTGTTGCCCCTCACTCTGTTATATTCAGATTCTTTTTCCTCATTATTTTTTTTCCATTTCCCCTATTTCAAAACGTTTTTCAACCCTGAGGCATGCAAGAAGGATCTTGTGATTGATATTTTACTGTCTGCTTCTCTTGGAACTCATCTCTCTCCTCAAACAGCTATAGAATTTTACTTTGTGATACTACTCAGGTGGCCCAAGTCTGTCCTTTCTTCTTATCTTTCATGAGTATTGTAGTGACTACTCTACTTGCAAGATCTTTTCTACTGTATATTATAGCCTTTGAGATCAGAGGTTTACATTTCTGTCTTGAACCTATGAGTGTTCAATTCATCTTTGCTTAACATCAGAATACCGGACAGGTTAAAGGCATCAGCAAGTGAATAAAGAATCCATTCTTCTGAAATGACCAGCAGTTCTATACTCACTTTCTAAAATAAAAGCCAGTAGGTGTTCTAAAGAGAAAAAATCGAATCTGTCACCCTTTTCTTTTTTCTTTTTGAAACGGAGTCTTGCTCTGTCGCCCAGGCTGGAGTGCAGTGGTGCCATCTCGGCTCACTGCAAGCTCTGCCTCCCAGGTTCACACCATTCTCCTGCCTCAGCCTCCCAAGTAGCTGGGACTACAGGTGCCCACCACCATGCCCGGCTAATTTTTTTTTTGTATTTTTAGTAGAGACGGAGTTTCACCATGTTAGCCAGGATGGTCTCGATCTCCTGACCTCATGATCCACCCGCCTCAGCCTCCCAAAGTGCTGGGATTACAGGCTTGAGCCACTGCATCCGGCCTCTGTCACCCTATTCAATGATGTTCTAGACTATGTGGGCAGCCAAATTTACATCACCTACTACTCTGTGAGTACTCATTGTGATATGTACTTAACTTTTATTTGCAGAAACTTGTTGCCCTCCTTATTACAAACAATATTTATTTTTACATCCAATTCTCAATCTACGTCCTTTATAATCACTTAAAGAGAGTGAGAGGAACTTCACATACTGAAAGTCTCATGTCTTACAAAATACATCTAGTGGCAAATGGGTCTGCCACTTGTAATACTGAGGAAGCCTTTGGGTACCTTTGAACTTTCAGAGTCAGGCAGTTGCAAGGAATGCCTCGTTTGTTGAGGGTAGTGGCACTGCCTTCCACATCCAGCTGTGGTGGTGCCATATGTGAGGCTGAAGGCCCAGATAGTCAGCCTTTTAAGCTTTTGTGAAAAATGAATTTACAAGTCACCTTCATAATTGCATGGTTAAGAGAATCTCCACCCTAATCACCATCATAAGTCTCAGCTGATGAATTTATTATACACCACCTCAGGTGATAAAACAAAGCCAGAGTTTGTTCACAGTGCAGCACCCATGTAACCTGCTTTCAAACACAATTTCTTGAATTAATGCAGAAGAGCTTTCTTTTAATAAGACAAAAAGATAAGAGCTCTCTCCTTAGCTTAAGAATAAAGCCATAATATATTTTTATAATGTTTAAGAGAAATCTGTTTATTCATTTCAATAACCATTAACTAAAGCCCAACATAAGTGACATTCTGTGCTAGGGTCTAAAGTCATCAAGATAAATGAGATTCAGTCCCCTACCCTTAAGAAATTCAGTGTATGAATGAGAAAACAATAGCTTCAATATCAAGGCTCTGGAAACTGTCCACTAAAATATCCTAACTCTTTTTTCTTTTTTTTTTTACATGCCACACTCTTTCCACTCTCTGGTGTATTGTACTCTTCCCCAGAAGGGTTTTTTTTTTCCTTTTCTTTTAGACAGAATTTTGCTCTTATTGCCCAGACTGGAGTGCAATGGTGCGATCTCTGCTCACTGCAACCTCCGCTTCCCAAGTTCAAGTGATTCTCCTGCCTCAGCCCCTTGAGGAGTTGGGATTACAGGCACCCGCCACCACACCTGGCTAATTTTTTTGTATTTTTAGTAGAGACGGGGTTTCGCCATGTTGGCCAGGCTGGTCTCGAACTCCTGACCTCAGGTGATCCACCTGCCTTGGCCTCCCAAAGTGCTGGGGTTACAGGTGTAAACCACCGAGCCCAACCCCCGGAAGGTTCTTGATCATCCCCTCCATCTGCTAAAACTCTAGGATTTATTAATCCACTTAACAAATATTTATTATGTTTAGTAACTAAACGGGATATAGAGCTGAACAAAACAAGTATGGCTTCCCTCTGTGACAAATTTCATTGTAGCAGGAAGAGACATGTAATGACTTGGCAAGTAAATAAATTATATAATTTTAGAAAGTGCTGTTGACCAAGGAAACTTCTGAGGAGGGTGACATTGGGTCAAAACCTAGATGCTAAAAAGAAGCTGGCCATACACAGATCTGCTTAAGAACCTTCTAGGCAGAAAGAACTAAAAATACAAAGGTATTGAGTGAGAAAGCATGTTGAGTTCTCTGAGGGACAGAAAGAAAGCCAATGGAATGTAAAAGTTGTAAAGACATTACACAAAATGCAAAGGTGTAGGAAATAAATCCTGAGAGTTAAGCAGTAGCGTGTGTATTGACTATGCCAACATTGCTACTGACAAGATATGTGTACCTGGCAGATAGAACAACTGTGCCAATAGGGCACTGTGAAGCTCTGGTTATTAACCCTAAGGACACAACATGTGAAGTTCAGAAAGTATAGGGCAATAAAGACAAATAATAAGAACAGGCAATGGCTGTAGCGTTACATGGAAGCTCCAGAAAAGGAGGACAGACTGACTGAAGGGAAAACAGTGAGAAATGACTCTAAAGCATATAGCAATTACCGCAGAGAGGTGGCTGGACAGGAGGACTGGCTCCAAGGAAATGACAGCTGTGCATTTAGAAGAGCTAGGAAATGCTTGGTTTAATGTTTTGCTCTCGTCGTCTTGACATTCTTAATACTTTTTGATCAAGGAGCCCAAGAATTTCAATTTATGTTGGATCCCACAAATCATGTTACCTGTCCTGCTAGTCAGAGCAAAGTGATCTAAGAAAAATGTAATAAAGATGCATTAGAAACATTTTAATACAAATGTCTAGAAATGATTGAATAAAAAATTAAGTAAAACTGTAAATATACTTTCATATATGGTTGAATTTTCAAAAATTAGTAGGTATCATACACTGAGAAGAGGCAATACAAACCAGAACAGTCATGAGGAGGTCATCTTACCACATGCCAGATGTCAGTATTTAAAGCCAGTCTGCAGTAACTAAGGAAATGGAATTATCACAGGAATAGGCACAAACGCACACAGGTACACACCTAAACATACATACACACCAGAATAGGGCTATGTACATGGATAAATATTTCATATATCTCAGAATTGGCAGTGTAAATCCATGGGGAAAAGGTAGACTGCTCAAAAACTGGAAAGTAAGTTACCTAACAGGCGTTAGCAAACCTATTTCTATTTCACACTACACCAGAAAAAAGAAAAAAAAAATCTATCTGGGTGGAATAAAGTCCAAATGTAAAAGTACAGCTTTTACATGTTAAGGAAAATATAGGTGACTGTTTTTAAGATCTCTGGTCAAGTTTGGATGTATGTGTTAAAAGATAAATATGAATTAAAAATTGTCAAATTTGGCAGCACTAAAATTAAAAAACCTCTTTAAAATCACTTTAAAATGAGATGATGAGCTACTGAGTTTTCAGTATGTATAATAAGATAAAATCGTTGTTTCCAGAATATATACAGATTTCCTTTAAATAAACATTTCAACAAACAAAAAGCTTAAGATTATAAATTCTCATTCATAGAATAGGAAACAAAAATATTCAATAACTCTAAGATGTTAGTAACCTCATTAGCAATAAGCCACCAATATAGATAACCAAAACTTGTATTTGCACTCAAAATTGATTTACAGAATGATGTACAGTGTTATACTCATAAAGTTTTTAAAAAGCTTAAAAAATTTTAACATTAAAATTGTGCTTCTGTGTATCAATTAAATGTACACATTATATGTAGCAAACATGTGAAATATGCCTGTGAGATTCTCATCAAATTCATTTTTAGTCATTAAACAAACCTTTCAAGTACTAACAATGTGAAGGGCACTGAGATTCTTCAGGGCATACAATGATGAAAGCACTCACATCCTGCCCTGAAGGCACACATGATCTTGTAGGAGAAATAGAGCATGCACACAAATCACTAAAGCACACCCGAGACACTGGGAAACTCTGGAAACACAGAGATAAAATGCTGCATGATCTACAATTGATTAGTTGAGTAAGTTAATTCCTCTCTTCCAAAATTCATTTTCACTAAAACGTGGGAAAAAGTCAGATTCTATCAATACTGTAAACATACCAATGCAATTAACATTTGGGCAGTGGGGTTTGAGTGCCAAAAGACTTTGAGAGAAGTAGATGGGATGTGCAGGATAGCCTGGGCAAGAATATGCATCTGTTAATGGTTTGCAATGCCTCAGACTTTACATTATTTATGAAAATAATTCTTTTGATACATTAATATATAAATAATATTTAAATATAATACTGATAAAATGTATAATATTCACAACATTACTACAAGGTGGATATTATTTTATCCAGTTTACTGAGAGAGAAATGTAATCTTTGCATGGATAAGTTAGCCAAGGTCATGGGCTCAATGAGCAGCAGATCTAAGATCCAAATCCCAAGACTAGCCGACTCTAAGGTCTATGGCCATTCTTGGAATAATGTCTTCTAAGGAATTATATTATTTCGCATCTGGATATTTTTATGTATATTTTTAAAACTGAACATTTTAAAAAAGTGAAGTGTTTTAAGTGACTTCCATCAGCAATTCTTAAAAGAGTGAAATTATCTAGACACTGTGAAACAGAATTTACTTATGTGGAATCTAAGTTGAACTTATAGAAGCAGAACAGAATAGTGGTTGCCAGGAGCTGGGGGTGGGTGAGTGAGGAGAGGCTAATCAAAGGGTATGGACTTTCAACTGTAAGATAATTAAGTTCTGTGGATCTAATGTATAGTGTAGTGAAATACTATACTATAGGTAATGATATTCCATTATTTCCTTTAAATTTATAAGAGAGATACTGTGTCCTCACCCCAACCCCCCCCACACACACACTCAAGGGGTAACTATGGGTGGTGATTGATGTGTTGATTAATTTGACTGCAGTAATCAGTATATAATGTAGACAAATATAAAATCACCTTATGTACCTTAAATATACACAATTTTTATTTTTCAATTAAATATCTTAACATTTTAAAAACTAGAAACTAAAAATAAATAAAAAATGGATTGTTTTAAGTAACTTCTATCAGTGAGTCTCAATACATGTTTTCTGAATCTTTGGTGTCTCAAGCGAAGTGTCCATGTATATCATGTATATTCTTCAGGTTGAATTCTACGATTCACACTTATCAGAAGATAGTATTTACAATATGTAGCATGTAATATTTAGTAACTCTCACCCACACTAATGGTAAAGCATAGTGTCATGGAAAATATTTGTTTACTCTCAATTTTGATTCAGTAATTGTGTGCTTTTAGAAATTTTCATTGCCATTTAAAAAATGAAAAAAATTAGAAGATTTTATTGTTTGTTAGATATGTATTTGTTTAATAAATATTTATTAGATGTTATCATTGTGCTATATCCAATTCTAGGTACTATGGTTACAGCAAAAACTTAGGGCTTCACAGAGCTTTCACTCCAGTGGGGGAAGAGAGTGGGAAAAAATATAAAAATTCTGATAGGGATATTTGCTATGGAGAAAAACAAGCAAATAAGAGAATGGCCAGGGACTGGGAGAGAGGGTGTTCAGGAAATGGATGGAATTTGATCCTAAGGCAAGTAAAATTGCAGGTTCGGATGATATGACTAATTGAAAGACATTTCTCTCTGACTTGGCATTTCTGTGATCAGCTAAGCTGCTTGCTTTGCTCCATTCGTACTCAGGTTAATTGGTTGGGAGAGATTCTTGACAGAAATCGGCTGTGAATGTTTGCATTCATTTATTACTCTTATTTTCAAGAGGAAAATGAGGATTATACTCCTTAGATAAAAGGTTGAACAAAGCAAGTTTTTATCTTCTGCAGAGGGGTAGTTAGTCTTGCTCTAGGTTTGACAGAGATTTGGAAAGCATTTTGTGGATAATGTGGAAAGTAGGTTCAGATCTGCCCTCAGAACCCAGGTTTCTCAGCTGAAAAACTCAGAGTCTCTTTTCTCTGAGACACGATGTATTATTTCATGAAGGTCACTGTAATTCTTTTCTACCTCCTGGAGAAAATTCTTGACATCAACTTGAAGGTGCTCTTATAAAGAGACTCGATACAGAAACATTCATTTCTTTTCAACGTGTTTAATTCCTTACTCTGACACTGGCTAGTTACATGACCTTGGGCAAATTGCTTTCTCTCACAAAACTTCTGATTCTCCCAGACAAGTTCCCTTTTCTTCATCACTCAAACAAGTCTTGAAATCTCATCTCCTGTAGGAAGCAATTCCAATAAATTAGAGAAAAAATGATTAATTCCAATATGCCACTTCCATTGTGCTTTTCTTCTATTCCTACATATCTACTAAACGCACTTATTTCCACTGTTTACAGCTAGTAAAAAGATACTCTATTTTCATTTTATTGTTTATTTAAAATTATTTGTTTATGTTGTCATCCCATGTGCATACTATAGGGGGAAAAAGTAGTATCTTTTCCTCACCCATCTCAAGGTTCATGCTTCTACCCTACGGCGATGGCAGATTAAAAAAAGAAAAGCATGGCAAATTTATTTCATGGAAATTATACATGACCCGAGTCTTCAGAAATAAAAATGCAAAGACCCAGGGAAAGCTGTGTATTTTTTATGGACAGTCCTGAAGAAGTATGATTGGAGGACAAAAGGCTATGTGTGTTCTTATGGTAATAAACTGGGGGAACGCATCCAGATTCTTTTTTCAGATTCTTCTTGGCCTCTGGATATACACGGAATCCTTTTGGAATGAGGGTTGTATAACCTACTTTCAAAGGAGATAGGTCAGAGAATTTTTTTACAACCTTGTTTCAGGGAAGAAAGGCAGGAAAAATTCAGAGAGTAACTGAGGTTACTCCAAGGTGCCATAATCGGGGTAGCATGTTCTGAGCCCTGACAATACTTACATATTTTGTAGATAATATTCCAAATTAATTGAGTTATATGTTCATGTTTCAGACTCACTGAAAACTGTTTTTACCCTGTACCATCGAATTCTGCTCAACAACAGAGATTTGTTCAGGAGTAACCCTTCAGATGGCACCTTGGTTGCCAGAGAAATGGCCTAACATAGGGATATGTCTGAACAGAGGGGCTCAATATGGCTTTTATATCTGGTTTCCTGTGTCTTAAGCTCAGTGTCTGACACTTTAAGAGTGCTCGGTATTTACTGGTCAGATGATTTGTGGCAGAATGAATGGCAGCATTGCCTAAGAGTATCAGGACATTGGTCCTGGAATCTAAAGTTTCTGCAAAATTCAGTCACGGCTTTGTCAAACTGTCTCTGGAGGGAATGGGGGGTGATGGGACAAGAAATTGTGGGAATCTGGTTTACTTTCATTTCTGAAACTATTGAGTTGCATGATTTTGGCAAAACACTTACCCTCCTTGACCCTTAGGTATCTACTCTGTCTCTCTCTCTCTCTCTCTCTCTCTCTCTCTCTCTCTCTCTCCTCCCTCCCTCTCTTTCTCTCTTTCTCTTCCTCCCTCCCTCTCTCCATTTAATATATATGAACTGAATGAGTGACTTCTAGGTATAATATCGTAGAGTTCATGATTGTATCGACAATCCAGCTAACCCCCCGCTTGTAACCCCACTCACCACTTCAGATAAACCACACTTTTCCTAGGGACTGTATTTAAAGTAGGCAATGCTGTGATCAGAGTTCATGTCTGGGTGACTATAATCATTTCCAATAGCAAGATGGGATAACGGTTATGCTTCCAACTGTACCAAGGAAAGAGGTGTTTGCTGAGCACTGGAATCCCCAGTGCGGCAGGGAAGTAACATAAGAACTTAAACCGATGTAGGCTTGAGACAACATGAGCTTGATGCCCAGCAGGTAACTGTATCCTTTATTTGTCAAATAATGTCAAAAAGAGCTATATACATAGAAATGTGCTAGAAAATACTAATACGTATAGCGCTGCTATTGCAGCTGAATATAATCTGCCTCACACTCAAAACATTGCAAAAATTAATGAGTGCAAAATGCTTTTGGGAAGAGAATGAACCTTCCTGAGCTCTGTCTAGGCCAGTGAAATGGGCTGACACTAAATAACCCAAAGGCTCCCTAAGCAGGGTGCCATGAATATTACCATATGTATTACATTGCATTAACATCATGAGTGATTAAATTAGCTATCACCTAAACAGGACAATGGCTAAATCATCCTTACCAGGCAGAGCAGAAAATTGCACACAGCTTTTGGGTATGGGGCAGTGAATAAGATCATAGCACTTCAGTGTCAACTAGGCAGAGTCAGCACTAAACGAAAATTGTTCAGTTCACAAGATACCCTGGCTATTTTCCAGGGAATGCTTCCCCTGCAATTAAACATTAAGAGGGCATCAGTATACCCCATACTAACTCAGGGCTGTGGCGTTTACTTATCCATTTTGAGAACACATATAGAAAGAGAGAACACTATTACCACACGTGGACATATGGGCAACATCCCAGCTGAATAATAAACTCCAGTCTATTTTTTCCTTTACATTGCAAATCTCCATATTTGAGGGTCTTCCTGCAGCTAACAAAAGAGAGTACAGAGAGAGGTGACAACAAGCTAGTGCTGTCTTGAACATCATTTATGGGGATTATGGTATGACTTTTTAGGATAGCACCACAAATCATTATACTGGCTATTCATTAGAGGAAAGAAAACTTCTGTGAGAACCAAGACATAGCACATTGTAATCTCAAGAGCTCCTTCTTGGTCAATGGCATGTACTAATCATTGCCAGGGGAAAATCATGTTTTTATTTTTTTGCTCGAATAATAAAGAACTCCTGAGCCACTCTAAGGGTGTCAAAAGCTCACTATGTGGTCTCTTGTCCTCTTTGGCCACTGGGTTGCTCCCATGTACTTCTGTGATTTTGAAGTTACCCTTACCTTCTCATACTTGAATTCTTTCCTCTGTCTCTCTTCTGTTAACCAGAAGCTTTGTGCGAGCCATTGCTGCAACTTCAGTGAATAGTGTTCTTATGAATAACACTGCATTTTTCTGAAGGCCTCCGAAACAAAACAGCTGGTTGGTTTAACAACCGCCCTTTCCAAGATTTTTCTGCATGATTAGAAATATAAGCATACTGCTTAGAATCTGGGGACTCTCTCCCTTCCTTTAGAAAACAGAACAACAACAACAACGAAGGCTGTTATTTTGCTGCTTGCAGGAAAGAAATAGCTGCTTGATAAGAAATAAGTACAAATTGTGAAACTACTTCTCCAAGTCTGTCCATGTTTCAGATTCATGGCCCACAGTCCCAAGCTACATCTCCATTGACAGGTTTCTCCTTTTAATACATTCTAGTGGGAATTTGGCCAATAGGACATGGTTACAACAGCTTGGAAATCACAGTTTTTTATCTTGTACGGGTGAAGAACAAATTCTTAAAGATGGAAAAGTTAAACACCGAGTCACTAATAGAGATGGCGAATGCTCAGAATGACTTTCTATATTATGAGAATTTCTAAATACTGTTTTACAATGTGACTTTTATGAAACTTTTGTTACTGTACCTGCTCTGTTTTTGTTTTTTAGCAAGAGCGATAATTTCCTGGGAACTCCATCTAGCAAATAAATAGTCTTTTTGGGAAAAATAATATATCAAATTGTTCTGTTTCATCAATAAGTTATAAATAAGATTCCCTTGGATGGAAAATAAATTGGAATTTGTTTTATTTTATAAAATACTTATTTGAATCACAAATTTTCTCCCTCCCCCCATGGAGATTTCATCAACTGAAGTCTGGTTTCATGGGTGTGCTACCGATACAGTCAAATAGGACTCCAAACTAAATATGGCTCATATTTGGGATTTAATGCTTTGAAGTTTCCATTTTGAAATTCTTCATAAGGTTACCTTTACATTTATGCTTTATAAGTAGAGTCCAGTGGAGGAAAGAAACATGTGCTGGGTTCTTGGAATCTCAGCAAATAGGTGGTCCAGCTCACACCATGTATGTTTTTCTGCAACAGGTTCTCTAAGGCCCATCCTTGCTCTCTGGTGCCCCAGTCTGGCCTTGCCGCCCCCTTCTCATTGCCACCTACTGACTAAGGCTGCCAAATGCCTCTGTGGGGATCTGAGAGTGGGCACAAGGAACACTGAGGTTACACACTCTCCTGGAGTCACCAGGCAGGGCAAGGCAACAGCCATTTCTCCCCTGCAGTGGTAGCACCTGGACATATTTTTCCAGCCACTTGCCCAGGAGAGGAGACAGCAGAAGAGTGTGGAAAGGGGAGATTAACTTTATTACCTCCTGCAAGGTCTGTGCATTTTCTTTTTATACTGAGTGGGGCAGTAGACAACCCTGTCTCAACTCCTGTAATTCTAAAAACTGTCACTCATGACTTTCTTAATAGTAAATCTAAAGGTTTTATTGATCGGTTATATAAAAATTTGCTGAAACGAAAAAAATTGCTTCTAAAATAATTTCAACTATGATCTTCACTTTTAAAGCCCCCTGCAGAGGTTGAGGGAGAAAAGGCACAGAGCTGGTTGGTGACTCTTTTAGTCAGATTCTTTGGGTTGCAAGCAAGAGAAAATCACGAACACTCCCTCGAGGAAAAGTGAGTCTGTTATAAGGCGTGAACAGTGAATGCCATCAGCAGCAAGCACCTCAGGTGACTGCTTCTCACTCCATTTCTGTCGAGAGCTTACAGTCTCCCCAGGACGTCTCTGCTTCTTTCTACGTATCACCTTCCTCATCGCTTTGATTTGTATATGGCTCACCACCGTCTGTCATAGGTTTCAACTTCTGCATTGCAACTTTATAAAGTCAGTTCCCGCTGCTAACTACCTCATTACCTGGATATTTCTCACCGGCTCTTCTTTCATGCTAGGACACATCATTACTGTCAGGCCCCGACTACAAATTGTCTATTCCTTGGTCAGATCCTTAACTCAGTTACCTCAGCTATGGACAGGGTGTTGTGTAGGAAAACGGGTCTCCTTCTTCATGGAGGGCTGTGGACAGGGCAGGCCCTTTAATGGACACCTACTGCAACAGCACATTCTTTCTCTGCTCCTGAATTGATCCCGTCACTTTTATTCCCGATTTCAAGGCCCCATCATGCCAGTGGTTCAGTGAGGCACAAAATTATGTTCATACTCTTTTCTTTCCCTCATGCATCACTTCTATTGGCTGTACCTCCTCAATTTTTCTTTTCGTATTCTGTGATTGGCTTCAGAATAAAATCCAGTGTCTTTAGTATGGCATGAAGACCTTCCTGGCATGGTTCCTGACTGGTCTCCAGTCTATTCTCTGTCACTCTCTGTTTCCCACCCGCCAGCATTGCTATTAAACTACTTGCAGTTCTGTAGAAGAGCCGCCGTCTTTCTCATCTTTATGACTTCCCACATCCTGCTGTTCTTCCATAACACAAGCACAAGGCATTTGCCTTCCTCAGAGCACCGATCACGCACTTATCACAAGGCATTGCTGCTGTTTCTTTAAGTGGTTTCCCAGTAAGTTGTGAGCTTATTGAGGACACACACCATGTTTCAGTTTTCTGTATCTCTTATATCAAGCAGAGAGCAGAATATATGGTATATGTTAATTAAATACATATTACCATATGTCCCATATCTTAAAAATTTCAGTGACCCTCACGTTGCTCTCAGTATAAAGCACACACTCTTAAGCAACTCTCCCATATCATCTTTTCGTTACTCTTCCATTTTATATTCCAACAATACGGAAACACTTTTGCTTAGTCATTTTCTCATGCTAATTTGTGTCTCTTTGCTTTTATAACTGATGTTCCTTATGTCCAGAATACCTTTCTCCAAAGTTTCTGCACAAGAAATTCCTACTTATTCCTAAGTGTTTACCTCAAGCATCGGCTATATTGGGAAATCACCGTGCTCTCTTTTATTTCCCTCTCTTCTCGTAATTTTAGACTCGTTCCTCTTTAGCATGTTATAAAATTTCTTCTCTCTGGTATTGTACTTTTATAAAAGTATACCTGTTGCTTTTATTGTCTTTCTCTTTAGAGAAAGGAGACCAGGGGGAAAAAAAAAAAAAAAAAAAAAAAGCTGGGCGCGGTGACTCACGCCTGTAATCCCAACACTTTGGGAGGCTGAGGCGGGTGGATCACGAGGTCAGGAGTTCGAGACCATCCTGGATTACATGGTGAAACCCATCTCTACTAAAAATACAA
Source organism: Macaca mulatta (assembly GCF_049350105.2). Classification (NCBI taxonomy): domain Eukaryota; kingdom Metazoa; phylum Chordata; class Mammalia; order Primates; family Cercopithecidae; genus Macaca; species Macaca mulatta. The sequence goes on along the minus strand of NC_133407.1, from coordinate 173,359,961 downwards.
AAAACTAGCCAAGTGTGGTGGCGGGCGCCTGTAGTCCCAGCTACTTGGGAGGCTGAGGCAGGAGAATGGCCTGAACCCAGGAGGCGGAGGTTGCAGTGAGCCGAGATCGCGCCACTGCACTCCAGCCTGGGTGACAGAGGGAGACTCTGTTTCAAAAAAAAAAAAAAAAGGACACAGGTCCTTCTTTCATCATCAATATATAATGAGACACATTTAGAGATAGAACATAATCAACATAGACCTAAGGACTAGGTCTCTTCTGGCTTATCCAAATGATTTTCCCTTTCATAATGCCACTGTCTGTAAAAATAGTTGCCTTCAAGATAAATGATATAGTTATTCCAATAATGCAATGTTATTTTTTTTTTTTTTTTTGAGATGGAGTCTCGCTGTGTCACCCAGGCTGGAGTGCAGTGGCGCGATCTCGGCTCACTGCAAGCTATTGCACAATGCATTATTAGTTCTGTATAAGATAAGAAACACATTAAGATGCCTTAAGAAAGACAGCAACCATATAGCTTAAGTAAAATTAAAATGTATTGCTGTCCAACATAACATCCTAGAAATGATTGGTCTAGGTTGTAAAATGGTTCTGCTCCATGAAGTAATTCAGATACAACATAAAAATCAACTTACTTCTGTCTTGATTCTTATGTTGCTATTGGCTACATAGTTGCAGCTGGGTTGCCACTACCAACACTTGAAAACCTGTAGGAAAGGGCAAGAGGGATGTAGAAAAAAATATTTCCTTTAATCTTGTGAAGTAGGAATGTTATACCTGCTCACATTTCATTAGAAAGACATCTAGCTACAAAGAAGACTAGAAAATACAGAAAATGCAGTCTCAAGCTGAGTGGCCATGTACCCAGCTAATAATGTATTATTATGGAAGCAGTAGGAAACCAATTTTAAAGGACAAATAGCAATTTGAGTAAATTTCTGTTTTGAAATTATTTATATAGCCCAAAGCAAGTTATTATGAAAGTCAATTGGATTTCAAGAACAAATACAGTGTAGTGTTTATGAGTATAGGTTCTAGAGGCAGATCAAACAGCTCCAGTCATTTCTGGGTGTGTGACTTTGACAAGTCATTTAACTTTTCTGTGTTTCTATAAAATGGGTATAACAGTAATATTGACTTTCTACACTGGCTGTAAATAAGTTAGTAAAGAAGAAAAGCTTAAGAGGTGTCTGGCTTAGAGTGAGCACAATTTAGGTGATAGCAATTATTGTATCTATTTCTACAGGTGCTAAATAAATATTTTTGAATGAATAAACAACCTAATTGATAACTCCATGTATTAAATGACTCTGGGAATTTATATTTTGGGATGTCTTATGTTCACTTCTGCATTCTCAATTATTACTTCTTTCTACTATCACAGTATCACACTATAGAAGCCTTCCATTTCTAATTAACTGTTTATAGTAACTATGGATTTCTATCAAATAATTAAACTTACTAAGGCTGTGTGATTAGGTTCTGGCAGACAATCTAAGGGACACTTTTATGACACAAAGTTAGCACAGTTTTAGTGCATAGTTTTTAAGAATCTATTTTTGTTAAGAACATTTTTAGTTTATTTTCTCTGCTTATACATAGTGTTGGCAAATATCTTCAGAAAAGTGAGTCATGGTTTGTTATACACATGTAGGTAATTATCAAAATCTCAACATAGGCTTGAATTTTGAAGTATAAAGAGTTTCCAAGAAACAAGTATCACCACATATTGAAGAGAGTGGAAATTTATTTTACTTTCTGAAGAAAATCAGGCAAAGCAAACAGAAATCTCATTCGAATTTATTGGTAACAATATTTATGAGGAAGTCATCCTTGGGTCTACAGGTTTCCAGAAATTAGGGAATCTCAAAGTCAACATGGGGTATGTACTAAGGGGTATCTCTTTGAAGTCACTTGCACGGATACTGCCTAAGGAAGAAGAATATTTCTCCCTCTAAGACTTTTAAAATCTCATATTCTGTATTCTGGCCTGCACTAGTCCAATGTTTATTCCTAGTCTGTTTTCTTGCAATTGCAAAGCAAAACTGTTATATTGGCACTGCTAGGGGAAAAAAGGGAGTTTTAGTAGCAGCTTACATTGAAGTGCAAAGGAGTGTGTGTGTGGGAAAGTGTGTGTGTGTAAGGAGTCTCATGTTATAGTTATCTGCCCACCATCTTCTCAGACACCTCAGCATGCAGAAATCCTGGTAATTGATCTTGAAAAAGTATATGACAGTTGGTTAATGAGAGTGTCAGTATTTTTGTTTGTTTTTTTTCTGAGACAGAGTCTAGCTCTGTCACTTAGGCTGGAGTACAATAGTGCGATCTCTGCTCACTGCAAACTCCACCTCCCGGGTTCAAGCGATTCTCCCACCTCAGCCTCCCGAGTAGCTGAGATTACAAGTGCCCACCACTATGCCCAGCTGATTTTTGTAATTTTAGTAGAGACGGGGTTTCACCATGTTGGCCAGGCCGTTCTCGAACTCCTGACCTCGTGATCCGCCCACCTCGGCCTCCCAAAGTCCTGAAATTACAAGCGTTAGCAACCGCGCCCGGCCCTTAAGAGTAGGAGTTGTCTTAATTGCTGCTTTCTCAAAATTCTGAGATAACTGTAAATAAAAAGCAATATCCCTGTTTGGATAAGGTAAAACAAGGTGTTCGAATTTCCTTTAGTGGACGTCAGTATATCCAAGAGTGAAGATACTAAGCATTTTGGGATAAAATAATGATGAAACTGCCTATCATCTTTATGTCATCCATTTCACTCCATCAGAAAAAACAACAAAACACCTCCAGTAGTTGCAATGCAGCCACTTCTTTAGATGACAACTGAATTCTGCACTTGATCTTAGCCAAAAGGTATAGATGACAATCGAATTGTAAATATTCATCACACATAGGAAGGAGTCTAGAGATTTAAGGATACCAAATTTCTAATTTGATTTCTACGTTTGGCTAAATATCCTTTAGCGAAGAACCAGTGGGAGCTATCTTTTATTATGTAATAAGATCTTTGAATTGGGCGATTAACAAGATAATGATTACAAAAGATATTCAGAAGTCTTAATACTGAAAGTCTTCTTTGTATCTGCCTGAAGAGCACAGATTTTTTGTTCCTCGGTCCACTTCACAGATTTTCTGCCCTGGCCTTTCTACAATGGGAAGACATTCCCTTCCTTCTCTGAATATTGCTGTTGTATGGTAGAGACACAGAGCTGTTCATTCATAAGATCAAAACTGAAGCGAGGAGACAAAAATAAGGCGAGTATTAATAGTACACAAAACAAAAGGTGAGCGCAGCATTCCTCGGCAATACTTGTCCTGTATGGATAAAATCTGAGGGTTTTTTTTTTACGGCTATTATAAATGACGAAAGAAAGAAGACATGGTCCTTGTCCTCTCCTCTTCTTGCCCCACACCCTGTCACCTGCCATGCACTGTATTTCTTCACATATGAATGTTAGTGAACCACTTAAAACTATAAACAGAGATAGCCAGTGGATTAAGAAAACAAATACAATTTGAGTCACAAGCAATATTTTCCTTTTCATAGGGTGTTAACGTAAGACAGTTCTTGTTGTATTCGGTTTCTTGTACTTTCTGAAAAAATCTTTCTGACAAAAAGAAATGTAAATGAAATCCATAAACAACAGGAAAAAAATCTAACTTTTATGTACTATACCCAAATTTCACTTAACAAAGCTCTATATAAAGTAATTGATTACTGTATGTATCACTGAGATGTGTATATGTGTGTGTGTGTATATATACATATATATATATATATATATAAATCACTTTCTCTTTACCTTCTCTATAACTATCTCTTTGTATTCACAGCCAGTCAATGTGAACTGTGCATATTACAAACACCTTCAGCCGCTTAGTGTGGCACACACTGGAGTGTGAGTTGCAGTGATTGTTGTTTATTCTGCTATGAGCTTTAATTTGCCATTTATTTTGTGTTCTCACTGTCAGTTTTGGATCCGTGTAAGGCATGCCAGTGATGGTGATGCATGTTCCAAAAGAAATAAAGGGAAAGTACCATGCAAGCTTCAGGCTTGAAGCAACTTCAAGGAGCAGGTCAAATGAATCAGACGGTAAAGCAGATTGAGAAGTTAAGGGTGAACGTTATGAAGAACAGCATAAAAATCTCTATGGAGTGGGAGGACTGAGCCTCAATTATAGGAGCTGGCATGGAAGAAACTAAGGCCTGAGGATGGTCAAACCCTCAAAGACTATGAGGACAATAGTCATTACTGTTATAAAATACAAGAATGAAAATCCGTAAGAATTTTACTCTATGACCTGTATTGTACTCATTCACTCAATATGTTCCTGCATTGATCTGCTTAGGCTGCCATAACAAAATACCATACACTAGGTAGCTTAAACAATAGATATTTATTTCCTCACAGTCCTGGAGGCTAGAAATCTTAGGTCAGAGTGCAGGCATAGTTTAGTTCTGATGAGAGTCCTTTTCCTGACTTATAGACAGTCACCTTCTAGCTGCGTTCTCACACAGTGGAGAGAAAGGCTGAGCTCCCTGGTGTCTCTTCTTATAAGGAGACTATTCCTATCAGGACCCCATTCTTATGGCCTTATTCAACCTGAATTACTTCCTTCCTCCCAATACAGTCACAGTAAAAATTAGAGCATCGATATATGAACCTCAAGGGGACACAGTTCAGTCCATAGCTGTTCTTTTTCTGGAAATGTTTCCATACTCTCCGACAGTGGTCTTGCATCTATGTGCAACTGTACCGGCAGAATCTTTACTTTATAATAACTGGACTAGCATGAATACGGTAAGCAGAACCAAAATCCAAACTGACCTTTCTTAACTAAATGTTTGGTCGAGTCTTTTTTCACATTTCATTTCTCTGAAACTGACTCTTCTCTTTTCTTCCATCTTTTAAGGTCCTTTGTAATATATTAGACCCAGCTGGATAAATGAGGCAAACTCTTATTTTAAAGTCACCTGATTACAGGCCTTGATTTCATCTAAAACCTTAATTCCACCTTGCCATATAACACAACATCTTCACATGTACCACAGAATATAATGTGGACATCTTTGGTGGACCATTAATTTGCCTCCCACAATAGTCATATGATTATATCAGAACACTTCATTTCTTGTACCTGTAATATAACAAGAACAAGTAAATAAAATCATTAAGTTTGGAACCTGGTTTGACTTACTATTATTCTCCTCGGCATTTTAACTTCTGGCTTCCTAAAAATGGGCCTTTTTCGAATTAAATGATACTCAAACCAGATTCTGATGCAAAGTGCATTTAGTCAATGGCACACAATTCAATTGTCCTCCAATTCTCTTTAGCATTCAGTCAGCTGACATTTGCAAATTTTGAAACATTTTAATAAAGAGACTAACACAAACTTTGGGATATGGAATATACTGAATTTGAAATTAAGGTTCAGCATATTCCAATTTCAAACTGTGAAATGTTTTGAAGAGGGAGTACGTATTAGCAAAGAAATTGCCATATTTAATGTGGATTTTGAAATACGAACTTTTTTCTATTACTGTAAGTACACAATTGGCTGTTAAAAATAATTAATATTCCAATTATATTTTGTACAGAAAGAATATAAAACTATTGTAATGTTACTTTCATGATCTTAGAAAATGCTTACATTTGTGTTACTTCATATAACAATACCCTTTTTCAAATAATATACAAACATATATATTTATTTTAAATGTCATATTTACTAAATCCTTATTATATGCAATGTTTAGAAGGACACAAAATTGTACAGTATATTGACCCTCTAGAATTTACAGATGTAGTAGAGGAGAGAATTTAAATATATATATATATATATATATATATATATATATATGTAAGATATTACCTTTTATAACCTTATGTTTTCTTTTAATGCAATTAACATAAACACATTTTTTCCATTTTTAATTTTTAAGATCAAACTACAATTTTGAATTAATGTAATTCAGTTAATTTTACCAAAGGTCTTTTGGGAGAATGTGACAAACAAGCTCTGTGATTTTGCCTTAAAGAACTCTGTGTTCTTCAGTTGAACGAGCATAGCTGTTTTGTTCCTTTAGCTTCTGAACACATATTCTCGCAGTAATCAAAAGTGAGGGTAAAAACAATTAAAGTACCAAAAGGGTCAGTACCTGCCTCCACACACACACACACACATACACACACACACACACATACACACACACACACACACGCACACACCTTATTATATTCATGGATCATGTATTAAAATTACAAAAAAAGAAAAAAACTGTGTTGTACAAATATTTCATGCTTAGTCCTGGCATATAAAATTAAAATAGATACTTGATAAATTAATAAATAATGAACAAATTACAGCCATACCTCATCTTATTGCACTTTATTGTGTCACATATATTTCATATTTTACAAATCGAAGGTCTTGTGGGAACCCCACAACAAGCACGTCTATTGGCATAACTTTTCCAACGGCAGATACTCCATTTCTCTGTGTCACATTTTAGTAATATTGCAATATTTCAAGCATTTTCATAATAATTATGTCTGTTACAGTGATCTATGGCCAAAGATCTTTGATGTTAATATTGCCATTTTTGGGAGGGTTGCTGTGAATTACACCCATATAAGATGGCAAACTTAATAAAGGTTTATGTTCTGGCAATTAAACTGACTGACTGTTGCCAAGTCTCTCCCATTCTCCTAAGGTTTCCCTATTCCGTGAGACACAATATTGAAATTAGGCCAGTTAATAACCCTACAGTGTCCTGTAAGCATTCAAGTGAAAAAAAAGAGTTCCACATCTTTTACTTTAAATCAAAAGCTGAAAATGATTAAGCTTAGTGAGGAAGGCAGGTCAAAAGCCTAGATCAGCTGAAATTTAGGCCACTTGCTCCAGTTAACTAAGTTGTGACTAGAAAGGAAAAGTTCTTGAAGGAAATTAAAAGTGTTACTCCAGTGAACACACAAATAATACAAGAGCAAAAGGTCTTATTGTTGATATGTAGGAATTTTGAATGGTCTGGATGGAAGATCCAGGCAGCCACAACATTCCTTTAACAGACGCCTAGTACAGAGCAAAGCCTTAACTCTCTTCAACTCTATGAAGCCTGAGAGAAGTGAGGAAGCTACAGAAGTGAAGTTAGAAGCTATCAGAGGTTGGCTCTTGAGGTTTGAGAAAAGAAGCCATTTCAATAACATAATAGTACCAGGGGAAGTAGCAAGTGTTAATGTAGAAATGTAGAAGCAGTAGCAAGTTATCCAGAAGGTCTAACTAAAATAGTTGATGAAGGTGGCAGGTGGATACATTAAATAACAGCATTCCCTTCTCCCCTCCTCTCCCCTCTCCTCCCCTCCCCTCCCCTCCTCTCCACTCCCTACCCTTTCCCTCTCCCCTTCCCTCCCCTCACCCTCCCTTCCTTCCCTACCCCTTCCCTCTCCCCTCCTGTCATCCTCCTCTCCTTTCTTCCTCCTCCTTTCTTCTTTCTTCTTCCCTCTTCCCCCTTCCTCCTCCTCCTCCTCCTCCTTCTCTCTCTTTCTCTCTCTCCTCTCTCCCCCTTTTTCTTAAAGATAAGTTTTCACTATGTTGTCCAAGATGGTCTTGCACTCCTGGGTTCAAGTAATCCTCCTGCCTCCGGCTCCTTAGTAGCTGAAATTACAGCTGTGTGCCACTGCCATCAGCTTTGATTTTCAACGTAGGTGAAACAGCATTCTATTGAAAGAGGAGGTCATCTAGGACTGTCATAGCTAGAGAGGAGAAGTAAATGTCTAGGTTCAAAGCATCAAAGGACAGACTGGCTTTCTTGTTAGGGACTAGTGTAGCTGGTGACTTTAAGTGGAAGCTAAGGCTCATTTACCATTCTAAAAATTTTAGAGTCCTTAAGAATTATGCTAGTGCTACTCTGTCTATGCCCTATAAATGGAACAACAAAGCCTGGATGATAGCACATATGTTTACAGCATGGTATACTGAATGTTTAAGCCCACTATTGGAATCTAATCCTCAGAAAAAAAAATTCCTTTCAAAATATTACTCCTCATTAGCAATGCATCTGGTCACTGAAGAGCTCTGATGGAGAAGCACAAGGAGAGGAATGTTGGCTTTTTGACAGTTACACAGTAACTAACTGTACATATTTATGGGGCACATGTAATATTTTAATACATGCATATAATATATAATGATCAAATCAGGGTATTTAGGATATCCGTCACCTTAAACATTTATGATTTGTGTTCAAGAGATTTCAAATCTTGTCTTCTAGCTACTTCGAAATATACGATGGATTACTAGGTGGTCACCCTACTGTGCTATTGAACACTACAACTTATTCCTTCTATCTAACTGCACATTCGTACTTACTAACCAGCCTCTCTTCATCATCCACCCCACCGCCACCATTTCTAGACTCTGGCAACCATTATTCTACTCTCTGCCTCCATCAGATTAACTTTTTTATCTCTCACATGTGAGCGAGGATACACGATATTTGTCTTTCTGTGCCTGGCTTATTTCACTTAACATAATGACCTCCGGTTCCATCTACGTGGCTACGAATGACAGGATTTTGTCCTTTCTGTGGATGAATAGTACTCCATTGTGTAAATGGACCACATTTTCTTTATCTGTTTACCCACCGATGGACACTCAGGTTGATCCCTTATCTTGGCTATTGTGAATAGTGCAGATCTCTCTTTGATTTACTAATTTTATTTCTTTCGGATGTGTGTATATATATACACGCACACACACACACATATACCTTTATATAAATAGATAGATAGATCATATGGTAGATCTATTTTTAGTTTTTTGAGGATGTTTGATACTGTTTCTCATAATGGTTGTACAAATTTACAGTTTTACCAACAGTATATTGGTGTTTATCTTTCTCCACATACTTGCCAACTTCTGTTATTTTTGTCTTTTTGATAATAACATTTTAACTGGGGCAAGATGATAAACTTGCTTGACACAATCTTTCAATTTGTTAAAAAATTGCCATATGTGTGAAGTACAATAAAGTGAAGTATGCTAAAACAAGGTATGCCTGTATTTTACTTGCTGAGTTAATTTGCTATTACCGTTTTAACTCGTAAGACAGAAATTTAGATAATTTAGTTTCATAATTTTCTTTTCTTATCTATGCATTTGATTCTGTTATTTTTAAGCGTACTTTTCACTGTTTTCCACAAGTTTTCACATATTATATTTTTATTAAATTCAGTTCAAATTAATTTATAATTTTGTTTGTGATTTTTTTAACTCATGGTTTATCTTAGCATGTATGCTTAATGTATAAAACTTTGGTATTGTTTAGATTTTTAAAACATTGATTTCTATCTTAACTCCTGTCGAGTCAAAGAACAAGCTTGGAAATTATTTTAATGCTTTGAAAAATTTTCATTGGCCGGGCGCGGTGGCTCACGCCGGGAATCCCAGCACTTCGGGAGGCCGAGACGGGCGGATCACGAGGTCAGGAGATCGAGGCCATCCTGGCTAACACGGTGAAACCCCGTCTCTACTAAAGAATACAAAATATTAGCCGGGCGTAGTGGCGGGCGCGTATAGTCCCAGCTACTCGGGAGGCTGAGGCAGGAGAATGGCGTGAACCCGGGAGGCGGAGCTTGCAGTGAGCCGAGATTGTGCCACTGCACTCCAGCCTGGGCGACAGAGCGAGACTCCGTCTCAAAAGGAAAAAAAAAAAATTCAGTCTTACTTTAGGGCTCAACATACTGCCATTTTGGTAAATATTGTATGGGCGTTTGAAGAAAAAAATTTTCAGTCACGTTGAATTTGATGTTTTTTATGTAACAATTACATTAATCTTTTTTTAGATCTCTTATGTCTTTTCTAATGTATTTTTCTTTATATTCCATCAACTAGGAAGAAAGGTTTGTTTTAAAGTCTCTCATATGTGACATGGATTTTCAATTTCTTCTTTTACTTCTGTCAATTTTTGCTTCACATATTTTGAAGCTCTGATACTCAGTAAATACAGATTTTATTTATCTACATATCTTCCGTATGGGTTGACGCTTTTATTTTCATGAAATATATTTCTATTTCTAATATGTTTTGTGGAATTAAAGTTGACTTTAGTGCTGATATAGTTTCACCAGTTTTATTTTGCTTAATGTTTGCATAGTATATCTTTTTCTGTATTTCTAAGTTTAACCTTATTGAATTTATGTTTAACACTTTTTTATATTAAGGTTAAGGTAAATTCTTATATTTGAGGTGTATCTCTTGTAAGTAGAGTATAATTGGATTTTTATAAAATTATTGATATGTTTAGTTTTATATTTATCATCTTATGATTTGTTTTATGTTTGCCATCTTTTTAATATTCTCTTTTTCTCTCTATTTTGCCTGTTGTTGAATTAAGTTAGTTTTATTATATGACATTTCCCTTTAAAGAAAAAAGTTAAAGAGAAAAGTTAGGCATTCTTTTACTGTTATTTTAAGTAGATATTGTAAAGAATATAAAATGCTTTTTTGAGTTAGTATATACACATTATAAAATCTTATATATATTTAAATTAATATAAAATATAAAGTTTAATATAAAATATTATTTTTTCTACTTCCAATAAAATTTTCAACTAAGTTCCTGTCGGTTTTCTCACCTTTTTGTTGAAAAAATTTGTTTGCTTGTCTGTTGTAGTTCCTTAGTTAAAATTTTGCTGATTGTACCTTGTATTGTCATATTGCTATGCTCTGTGCTTCTTTCTGATTCGTAACTGGATATAGAGCCTTTATCTGATTTGAAGTTGACTTTTTTTTTTTTTTTTTTTTTTACCAAGTACATGTCATAGATTGTGATGTGTATTTCTATTAGATGGTATGTAATATATAATTTTCTTTATTTCAGTGATATTATTGGCCAATGGAGTACTTCCCAATATGGAAATACATAGAAAACCTAAAAAAATGAAAAACTTATCTCAAATACTGTGAGAATTAAAAATATAACTAGTTATAAAACACAACATACAAAAATTAATAGCCTTCATACATGCAACAAAATTGGTTAGATGATATAATGGAAGAGTTCATCACTATAGTGATAAATAAATAGATAGAAAGACAAGTAGATATAAAGTACCTAGATGAAACTTAACAAAATACAAAAGTTGACTGGAAGAAATGGAAAGGCATACTATGTTCTTGATTAAGCAATCTCAACATTATAAAGTTACGAATATCCCTACAATAAACTACAAAATTAAAACAGTTGTGGTATAAACATCATCAGTTTCAACTATCTCTCACCCCTGGAACTTAAGTTGACTATAAAGTTTGCTTGAAAAAACAAACTAGCATAAATATCTAGAAAAAGAGAAACAGAAGAAAAGTAAAAACAATTGTATATGGGAGTAGGAGTGGGAGTGAGTAGTTTCTGCCGATATTAGAATATATTGTAAAGCCCCTATAATTAAGATAGTGTTGTATTAGCCCAAGAATAGAAAAATAAATCAACGGAGCAGACTTAGAAAAAGAAAACATAAGTAAACTTTTGGTATTTGAATATAGACCTTTGATAAAATATTTGATAAAGGCGGCATCTCAAATTAGGTGGATAAAGATGGAGTTCTTAATAAGTGATATTATTCCAAGTAGATATCATTACAGAAAATAATAAAATTGAAACCTAATCTTAAATCACCTGCATTTATGTGTGTATGTGTTGGGGAGCCATCTTCCAATGTGCTCCATTAGATAGGCTGTCATCTGCAGCCATCCCTGGTGTGACCAGCCTATCTCTTGCCTAATCTTATGTGTTTTGCCTAATCTTATTGTGTTTGTCTAGTTCTAGTGTTGATTTCTACCTCAGTCGGTTGGAGCAGATGCATATGATTACATTCAATTATCGATTTACATGCCACTGCATAATATATTGGAAAAAGATTTTTGAAAACATTTCTTAAAAGGTATCTATGTTTATTGTAGACACAAGAGCTTTAAGATCTTCTCTTGCAGTCAGAGTACAATTTAATGAAATGATCTAATAATTAATTAATATTATATGTAATGTACATATTCAAAAGGAGTAGTATAACTTATTTTTCAAGAAACTAATTGGCCACCGTTTCAGATTTTTAATTTCTCATCTAGTCTCCTCTCAAATCTTTTTCAACTTTCTTTTGCATAGTTCATTTGGCTTGGAATCTGATGAAAGCATTTTGACTTCTTGATAAGCTTTTGAATATGCCCCTGTTACTATGGGAAGGTATCCAAAATTTGTGGATCAATAGTCTGATCCAGACTGGCAACTCCTATGGAATGAACTAAATTTCCCTTTGACTGTGTTCACCCTCTCACATAAAGCATCTGGTCACAGCTCTATTCAACCACCACAAACCACTCTTCAAAATCACTTCCATAGGGCATGCTCCTCCTTTTCATGTAGCATCCAGTTTTCTATGACTGTCTTGATAAATTGGGTGAATCTTTGTGTGAATGTCATGTCTGACATTTTTTGTAGTTGAATGTCTTTCTTCTGTAGCACAGATTACAGGCTTTCTGAATAACCAAGATTCAATATAAGATTCAATACAAGATTCTATATATTCAATCATGTATATACAGATGAGTCTTGGCTGGTAACAAACAATGTAATAAAGTCAAAAAGAGGTGTAAGTTTAAAAAGACTAGCAAAAATGTTTTTCCAATCATTCTAGAAAATATATTGAGAAAGAGGTAGAGGATATAGTCGTACCAGAAAAAATTTTCAAAATGTTGAGGTCCTAGTAAGATTTTCAGGATAGCAGGAAGAGTCACAAGAATTTTAGATTCTAGTCTTGCCTCTTTTAGTTCTGTGACTTTGATGCAATAACTTCAATTTAATTTTCTTGTTTATATCAATGAAAGATTGGCCCAAATAATCATTAACAGCCTTTAACATTTGACTTTGGTTAATCTAAACTTTGATACCAGGCATAGACAAGGCTGAATTTTCAAGTGACTAAGCCTGACCCCTTTGTTTTGAGGGAGACAGGGAAGACTCTGTTTCAAAAATAATTCACTTACCGTATGCTCTGGATGTGCAATTAAATGTATGGCATCTTTGTAATTATACAAGCTGAACTGATTCCTTACAGTTTACCAACATGTGAATCCAGACTTAGAATAAATGTTGCTCTCTAAGTAGAGTAAAACTACTCTACTTAGGGATGGAAATAGGGGAGGAAAGTACTTTTAAAAGAGGAGGTAGAAACATTTTTCTACTTTGAAATCAATCTGCAGTCAACTTTTTCAAAAAATAGCAGTCAACCTCCAGGTGGCTTTCCAATATGATTTTGTCTTTGATTCCCATAGGTATGCTAAACAAGAAGCCTGGGGAGAAAAATCCTCTTGATTAAAAGTTGCGTATGGGAAGAGATTTAGCAGCACCATTATCCTTTTTAGATTTCTAATCTTCAGAAATAATTGTATTATATAAAATTCCTAAGATGTTTAGATCAAAAGCAGAGCTCAGAAGAAGATATATTCGGTGGTGAATGACTATGCATGTTAAGACATGCAAGTTTATGTCACAGAAATATGAAACAAATGGAAGCATAATGAACAACCTATTGTGGCATAATATTTTGATATCCATCTGTCTGACTTTCCTATGTGTGCATCAAAATAGTTACGAAAAAGTTGTAAAATATTGGACAGGCATGTATGCATGTAATATAATAAAATCCAGAGAAGACAAAAATTCAGGAAAATAGCTTGAAAATCGATATGTTCATTAATTAATCCTAGAAAATTGATAATGCAGCAGAGGCTATGATTATACAGCAGAATAACTTTAAACTTCTGGGGTTCACAAAAGATTTTCTGGGTGGCAGAGAATATTTACAAATACCCATCCCAGAAAGAGCAGATAACATTTGTCCTCTCAAAGTCAGCACCAGTCTCCCAACAGACACAAACTGGAAATAGGAAAAAATAAAAAAATAAACGTCTCAGCCAACACCAAATGCAGAAGAATTGGTTTTTTACAGACAGAAAGTAATTATCCAGCTGGAAGTTAGCCAAGACACCAGAGAGAGTGAACATCCCTATTCTGTCTCAAAATTCTGTGGGATTTTTAATGAACACAAATGGTCATGACCTTGAGTTTTATGCTCCATCCATAAAAAGAACTTAACAGCAATGCTAGGCTGTTCCTTCCCTGTACCCCTGCTGCAGGGTACTGACTCAGAACCACAGATTAGGGATTCTGTGAATTCCATGTGGATAATGAGGACCCCTGCACAAATTGTTCAGTTCAATTAAATGACTAATTTTATAGGATAGCAATCTTGCTATTTGGCTGCTAGTGGCAGACTGCAAAACTGCTTAATGAATTCCTATCAAGGAATTTAGTATTTTAATAGTAAAGTGGATATCATCTATAAGGACTTACTACTGCTTTTGCTGCCACTTGGAACACCTATTTTATTCTCCCCAACACCAGTTTTACTTTCGTTCATTAGTCATGGCTTCCCTGTCTCAGACTAATTTTGTACACATGCGTTTTATTTTCAGAGAATGGATGACAGATTAGCCAGATTGCGCATCGTAATGAGCAGTAATCCATGTAATGTAAATCACACAGCCCAGCATCCACTTCTCTTTGCCAAAGGCAGCAGTCTTGGAAGTTGCCAGCTAATACGACGGCCCTCAGGTTGCATACCAAGCATCATTCATGAGAGAGTAGAGCTTCTTAACATGAACAACATATGACTTTACAGGTACAGCCCACAGATTACCAAAGAGAAAAATTGTCTAGAAGGGCAGTGTTATAATGGGACTGCAGTGAAGTAACAGAAAGGAAACTATGTACATTTATGCACAAGACCTTGTATTAAAAATTGTATATATGTTCTTTCATTTGGTCTTTTCAGTAATTGAATAGGTAACATTAATGTTATTTAACAGACAAGGTGGAGGGATATTATGGAATGTAGAGTGTGTCTCTTGTGGACAGAATATGGTTACATTGTTTTTTATTTGTTTTGCTAATCTCTGACTTTTCATTAACAGATTAGTATACTTAATCTCCTTATATTTAATGTAGTTATCTTTTTTTTTTTTTTTTTTGAGACAGAGTCTCACCCCCGTCACCCAGGCTGGAGTGCAGTGGCACAATCTCGGCTCACTGCAATCTTCGCCTCTGGGGTCCAAGTGATTCTTCTGCCTCAGCCTCCTGATTAGCTGCAATTACAAGCGTGTGCCACCACACCCGGCTAATTTTTGTATTTTTAGTAGAGATGGGGTTTCACCATGTTGTGTGCGCTGGTCTTGAACTGCTGGCCTCAAGTGATCTGCTCGCCCTGGCCTCCCAAAGTGTTGGGATTATAGGCGTGAACCATCATGCCCAACCTAGTTATCTATTCTTTTATTACTGCCTTATCTTGTGTTAGATATTTTCTAGTGTAGCATTTTAATTATCTTGTTTCTTTTGATAGAATTTTTAGTTATTTTCTTAGTGGTTAATATAGGATTAAAATTGGCATTTTTGCTTAAAATAACCTAGTTTGGGTTATACTAACTTAAGTATATAAATACTAACTTAAGTATATAAAAACTTTATTCCAAAATATGTCCATTACCTCCACCCTCTTTTGTGCTATTGTTGCCATAGAAATCATGTAAGATTTATATATGATATACATAATTTGTGCAGTATTATGTCATATATGACATATATGAATTACATATATATTCACAAATACACATACAGTGTAGTCCCATCCAAAAGTTTTATAATTATTGCTTCATGCAATTGTCTTTTAAATTAAATAGAAGAGTTGTAAACCAAAACACATATATACTGTCTATTATGTAAATCTTTTATGTAATATAAAGGTAGTTACCTTTACTCATGCTGTTTACTTCTTTACATAAATTTGAGTTACCATCGAGTAACTCAAATTCAGTTCAGCTCTTTCAATTCAGCTGAATTAACTTCTTTTAGCATTTCTTACAGGAGGTCTGTCAGTTTTTCTTTAATCTGGTATTATCTTAATATCTTCCTTATTTTTGAAATATAGTTTTGCTTTATTTAGAATCATTGACTCTGAGAGTCCTTTTCTTTCAGTATTTTGTATATGTCCTTGAACTGCCTTCTTCTTCGTTTCTGGTAACAAGTTAGCTGTTGATCTTACTGCAAATTAACTGTATATGATGACTTCTTTCTTGCCAGTTTAAAGATTCCCTTTGTCTTTGAAAGTTTAATTATGATATTTTTATGTGTGAATCTCCATGATTTTATCTTACTTGAAATTTGTTGATTTTCTTGAGTGTGTTAATTAATGTTTTTATTTAATTTTAAAGCTTTCAGACATTATTATTCATCTTTTTTTTTCATCTGTATACCTATTCATCTATCTCTTCTTCTGAGGCTCTCATTGGTATGGTTGATAGTGTCGCACAGATCTGCTCCTGAAACCTTTTAACAAATATTTTAATTATTGTATTTTTCAACTCTAGAATTTTTATTTTAAACTATACTTTTTTACCTCTTTATTGATATAGCTGCTGAGACTTTCTTTTAATTGTTGCCATACTTTCTTTTAATTCTTTAGATGTGATTTTCTTTTCTTTTGAATGTATTTACAATAACTTATTTAAAATATTTGTCTATTAAATCCAATATCTAGGCTACCTCAGGGATAGTTTCTCTTGATGAATTTTTTTCTTGGTATGAGTCATAATTTTCTGTTTCTTGTGTCTCATGATATTAATGATAATTGTGTGCTTAAAGTATATACTGTGGCAACTCTAGAAATTTAATCCCTCTGCCTCTCTCCCCATAATTGTTGCTGGTACTGTTTTTGTTGTTAATGCTGTTGTCCTGATTGTTTAGGAATCTCTTGAACTAATTCTGCAATGTGTATATTTCTACAGGGTGCAGTCACTGAAGTTACTGCTCGGTCAGGTTGGTGGTCAGCGAAGATTTGTGAAAAATTTTCTTAAATATGTAAGGCGCTCTATGTGTGTATTTCACCATGCCTTAAACATTTATGCTATTCACAATTCTGTGTTGGCTTTTGTATCTTGCCTGAAAAAGTCCTCAAGGTCATTCAGAATGAAAGAGTTGACCCCTTGCATGTGTTCCTGGCCATGCACACAGCCCTACACAGACGTTACCTTTTAGATTCCTTGGAAATTTTTAGGTTTTAAAAACCCTACTATAGGTGTCTTCAGATTTTTTTTTTAAATTTATTGCCAGACTCTTATTTGTATCACAGCCTCAGGGAACGGCAATGTTTATTAACTGTTCCTAATTACTTTTAGCAAATTTTTTGAGGATAGAACTTTTCCCATAGAAAAACTTCTGAGTCAGATTAAATAATAACAGTGCTCTGTAAAGGGGGTTTTTCCAGGAAGCTGAAAAAGAGGTAAAAGAGTGAAAGTGTTCTGGAGATGGGACTTTTTGGGAAGCTTCAAATATGCTCTGCCCTCTGTAGGCTGCAAATCTCCTTATTTTTACAGCTAACATTGTTGTAAGACTGCTGTTTTCAACGCTACTATGGAGCTGGGCATGGGGATTAGATACTGGCTAAGTTAAAACAAACAAAAAATCTTGCTATTCTTGCTGAGATTGATTATTTTTTCTTACATAAATGTTCCTCAGAGTGTTGAAGCATTTTCT
The DNA here is from genome assembly GCF_049350105.2 of Macaca mulatta. Taxonomy (NCBI): domain Eukaryota; kingdom Metazoa; phylum Chordata; class Mammalia; order Primates; family Cercopithecidae; genus Macaca; species Macaca mulatta. The sequence continues at coordinate 173,342,307 of NC_133407.1, read as the reverse complement.
TAATTTTCAGAACCCCAAGAAAGTTGACTTTGACATGTTTATGCTAGTTTGGTTTTTTAAATGAGCAGATAAATTTATGAAGGTCCTCACTCTACATTCTTCACTTAAAGAGGAATATTTTAATATAGCTGCCTCAATGTACATGTATAAAAGCAATTGTTAGGAATGGACAAGAGTAGTATCCAATATAAATATGTAAGCAAAAAATGCAAGCCATATTTTCTAAGATAAATATTTAGTTGTCATATTAAAATACTCAAAGAGAAACAGGTGAAATTGGCTGGGCATGGTGGCTCACACCTATAATCCTAACACTTTGGGAGGCCAAAGCAGGAGAATCATTTGAGGTCAGGAGTTTAAGACCAGACTGGGCAATGTGACAAAACCCCATCTTTACCAAAAATATAAAAATTAGCCTGGCATGGTGGCACACACTTGTAGTTCCAGCTCTTCAGGAGGCTGAGGTGGGAGGATCCCTTGAACCTGGAAGGTAGAGGTTGCAGTGAGCCAAGATTGCACTATTGCACTCCACCCTGGGCAACAGAGCCAAACCCTGCCAAACAGCAGCAACAACCAAACAGGTTAACTTAATTTTAGTCATACATTTAACCCAATATACCCAAATTAATATCAGTGCAATATGCAACCAATATGAAAATATTTGATATATTTTTTATTCCTTTTCAAATACTAAATCTTTGAAAGCTGGTACTTATATTGCACTGGCAATTTAATTTAGCCTAGCCACATACCAAGTGCTCAGTAGTTACATATAACTAGTGCATGCCATATTTAATAGCGTAGTCCCAGGGCAAGACTACATGGGCTAATAATATTCTACTTAAAACTCAATTTCCTTAACTGTTTGTTTGTAGCTCATATCAATTTTCTCAAGTTGTGATATAAGAACTTAAAATGTTTTTTACATTATGTGTGTTTGTCAAACTATAGCTTGTTGTCCAAGCTTATTCCATCACATGCTTTTGTAAATGAAGTTTTGTTGGAATTCAGCCTTGATTATTCATTTATGTATTATCTATGGTTGCCATTGAGCTATAATGCAGAATTGAATAGTTGAGACAGACCATAGGGCCTGAAAACCCTGAATTATTATTATCTGATTATTTGTATAAAACATTTGCTGACCTTGCTTTAAAGATTTCTAGATTAAATTATTTTATACATGTAAAATACTTAGAAAAGAAGCTGACATATCATAAGTAATTTTCATATTAGTTAAAAGTATTATGATTAGAGACAGTGGAAGAGGAAATATGTCTCACAATCATTTGCATCTGAAACTACTGCAAATAAGAGAACAGTTTCTCACTGCTATCATATTTAGCCAAAAGTAGTTATTCTTCATTTTTCATTAATTTTAAAATAGAAACAGACAGCATTTTTGATTTGGGGGCTATACTAATTCTTACTATGTAAAGCATAATTCTTCCAGTATATTTCAAATTGTGGGTTCTTTATCTAAAACCATTTTTAGAAGTTTTCTTTTCAATTGTTTTTTAAAATATAAAAAGAAATGTTAGCTATCCAAATGTGTTTTCAAAAGCTATCACTCCAAATCCTTCATTTGTAAATTCTTATATATGGGGAGACTAGTGGAAAATTTTAATAGTATCTCAAATGTTGCCAAATATATCATTGGGTTGGTATCTATGCTTTCAGTCTCCCAATTACGGCCTATTTTTTAAATAGGAAAAGTAGTCTATAAGCAATTTGTCATGAGGGAATCTATCAGTCTTGATCTCATGTGGTAACTTATAGTCATTACCTCCTAGTGGTTTTAAGTACAGAAGGTAACTTGTTTAACTAATACAAATGTCTTATGAAATACATGATAGGAGATCATTGACAAGTAGCTACTGTCTTACCCCTCTGGTTAGAAAAATTTATTTTGAAATATATTCCAAGCTGTTGGAAAATTTAAGGGAAGTCTCTCTTCTCCTTTTACTTATGCCACATGGATCCAGTGTTTAGCCAACAATATAGAGTACATATTCTGCCAGATGCTGTGGGCATACTGAAATTAACAGTTGGGACTCAATTCTCCAGAAATTAACATTAAACAACTAAATACAGTACAAGATTGAATGGAATCCATTACCAAGTCAAGGCAGTCATATCATACTGTAAGACAACAGAAGGAAAAAAGCCCAGTCTAACTAGCAAGAGCTGAAAATGCATCACAGATGTGGTACTCGTTGATTTGGGTCTTGAGTGATGATTTGGAATAACCAAATACTTGGAATTGAATGGATAGCTGTGCACAACCTACACTCCCACTGATAATTTTATCAAGAGATTTGGTCAGCACATAAATGAACAGAAATCTGGTGCAAAGTCAAGCTACATACATCCTTTAAGGTGTAAATGCTGGGATGATAAAATCTCAATTTATCTAAGGCCAGAAAACGGCTGCTCAAAAACTGAACAGAACAAAGGAAAGAGAAGAGCATCCAGAACAACTGAATAAAGAGTATACTGTCAGGAATGGCAGGGTTTAAAATATTATGTGAGTCAGTGCCATTTAGTGATATAGGGTGTATTAGTCATTTTTCACACTGCTTTAAAGAACTGCCTAAGACTGAGTAATTTATAAAGGAAAGAGGCTGAATTGACTCACAGTTTTACATGGCTGAGGAGGCTTCAGGAATCTTATAATCATGGTGGAAGGGGAAGCAGGCATGTCTTACATTGCAGCAGGCAAGACAGAGAAAGTGTATGAGTGAAGAAGAAACTTACCAAACACATCAAACCATCATATTTCATGAGAACTCACTCACTATCACAAGAACCTCATGGGGGAAACTGCCCCCATATTCCAGTCACCTCTCACTAGGTTTCTCCCTCCACATCTGGGGATTACAATTAAAGATGGGATTTGGGTGGGGACACAAAACCTAACCATCTTATTGCACCCCGATCCCTGCCAAATCTCATGTCCCTTTCACATTTCAAAACCAATAATGCCTTCTCAACAGTCTTAATTCATTCCAGCATTCATCCAAAAGTTCAATTCCAAAGTCTCATCTGAGACAAGGCAAGTCCCTTCCACCTAGGAGCCTGTAAAATCAGAAGCAAGTTAGTTACTTCCAAGATACAATGAGGATACAGGCAATGAATCCTATTCCAAATGGGAGAAATTGGCCAAAACAAAGAGGCTACAGGTCCATGCATGTCCAAAATCAAGTGGGTAGTCATTAAATCTTAAAGCTTCTAAATAATATCATTTGACTCCACTTCTCACATCCAGCTCATGCTGATGCAAGGGGTAGGCTCCTGCAGTCTTGGGATGCTCCAACTCTGTGGCATTTTAGGGTACAGCCTGCCCCTGGCTGCTTTCACTGGTTGATGTTGAGTGTCTGTGACTTTTCCAGGAGCATGGTGTAAGTTGTCAGTGGATCTGCTATTCTGGGGTCTGGAGGATGGTGACCCTCTTCTCACAACTCCAATAGGCAGTGCTCCAGTGGGGACTCTGTGTGGGGGATCGAATCCCACATTTTCCTTCCATACTGCCCAAGGAGAGGTTCTTCATGAGGGCTCCATCCCTGGACCAAATTTCTGCCTGGATATCCAGGCATTTTCATACATCCTCTTAAAACTAGGTGGAGGTTCCCAAACCTCAACTGTTGACTTCTGTGCACCTGCAGGTCCAACACCACATGGACGCCACCAAGGCTTGGGGCTTGCACCTTCTAAAGCAATAGACTGAGATGTATGTTTGTCCCTTTTAGGTATGGCTGAGACGCAGACCACCAAGTCCCAAGACTTCATAAAGCAGCCAGGCCCTGGGCCTAGCCCGGGAAACTGTTTTTTCCTCCTAGACCTTGAGGCCTGTGATGGGAGGGGCTGCCATGAAGACCTTTGACATGCCCTGAAGACATTTTCCCCATTCTCTTGGTGATTAACATTTGAGTTCTTGTTACTTATGCAAATTCCTGCAGCTGGCCTGAATTTTTTCCCAGAAAATGGGGTTTTCTTTTCTATTGCATCATCAGGCTGCAAATTTTTCAAACTTTTATGTTCTACATCGCTTATAACATCACTTCCAATTTCAGATCATCTGTCTCATGTTCAATATTCCATAGATCTCTAGGGCAGGAGCTAGTGTCTTTGCTAAAGCACAGCACAAGTGACTTTTACTCCAGTTCCCAATAAGTTCCTCATCTCCATCTGAGACCACCTCAGTCTGGACTTTTTTGTTCAAATCACTGTCAGCATTTGGTCAAAACCATTAGACAAGTCTCTAGGATGCTCCAAACTTTCCCACATCTTCCTGTGTGCTGAGCCCTCCAAACTATCTTTTTACCCATTTCCAAAGTCGTTTCCACATTTTTGAATATCTTTATAGCAGTGCCCTACTACCTCAGTACTAATTTATTGTATTATATTCGTCGTTTTCACACTTCTATAAATAACTGCCTGAGACTGGGTACTTTATAAAGGAAAGAGGTTTATTTGTCTCACAATTCCACATGGCTGGGGAGGCTTCAGGAAACTTATAATCATGGTGTAAAGGGAAGCAGGCACATCTTACGTGGTGTCAGGCAAGATAGAGAGAGAGTGTGAGTGAAGGATTAAGTTGCCAAACAGTTATAAAACCATCAGGCCTCATGAGAACTCACTGACTATGATGAGAACAGAATGGGAAAAACCACCCACATGATGCAATCATCTCCCACCAGGTTCCTCCCCCAACACCTGGGGATTACAATTTAAGATGAGATTTGGGTGGGGACATCAAGCCTAACCATATCATAGGTCTTCTAAAAATCAATTCGGGAATCAATCAGTCCATGTGGAGAGAAAAGCCTAACCTTAAAGACAAAATGAAAGAACACTATGTGATTAAAAGGGATGCTAACCTAAATAAGAAACAATATCACTGGTGGCATCTACCTTCTACTTAAGATGTAGAAATCTGAAAATAACGTTCTTTTCATGTAACAGCATGAATAATGTTAATTTACAAAATCACACGTTTCCTTGAGAGTTGATGTCACAGGGTAACAAAAGCCCCTGAAATTTATGTAAAGACAAGTGCCTTCAAGGAGAGACAGAACATAAGCACTGGCTCAACTAGGCAAAGTGTGGGAGGAAGAGAACATTACCACAAAGTGAACAAGAAGAATTCAACTACAATTTTTAGCTATTTAAAGGCTGAGTATGGGTTACCAGGAAAGTTTGAAACTCCAAAATGCTGCTGATAAAAGGAGAGTTTGCATTCATTTACAGGTTCTATTGCATAGAACTTTGCTTAGTTCTCACAGGAAATCTGGGATTATAGCAAAAGACTGGAGAAAGCTTCTTTTACTGGTACAGGCCTGGTGAAGGGGAGTGGATGCTGCTGCAATAAAGACACAAAGCACTGTCTGGGTTTGTTTTCCCTAAAAAAACAGTGAGTCCTGCCATCTCTAAAACACTGTTGCTGGGGAAAGAAAAATGGAAAACCACTCTGTGCCTAGGGCAGGGGCAGAAAACAATTCTAGTCCCAAAGTATTAGCCTCAACATTCTCCTATGACAGAGTAAATAATCAGCACGCAAGATTTATCCCTAAAATTCAGAGACACAAAATGAAGCATGAACAGAACAACCAAGTCTTCGAAGCCTCCTACCACATGTGGAGCCAGCCTCGAGTGATATGGGTGAATTAGTTAGGCAAGACCATGGCGAAAGAGCTTTTATGACGCATAAACACACAGAGAAGGCCTAAAGTTGAGGAGAAAGCAAATACTGAGTGAGACTCTTCATGTCAGCTGCCCCTCCACCCCTCAGCACTGGCCACCACATAAATTAACACTGGAGGAATTTGAAAATGGTGGTAACCATAGGAAAAACAAAACACAAGCCTAACTAAATTCCTTTCTAGATTAAATCACCACCCCTCCATTACCTAAGCAAATGCTAAAAGTCTAGCAGGCAAAAAAGTATGTGCCCACCTTCAGGCGAAAAATACTGATTACCTCAGTCTCAACTGGCCTATATAAGATGTATATCTTAAATAAAAATTTATGAGACACACACAATCAAGAGAAAATAATCTGAAAAGAAAAAAATATCAATGTAACCACACTAATATGCAATATGGATATAGGTACTCCTAGACAAAGAATTTAGAACAACTATGATTAATACATTAAAGACTCTAGTAAGAAAAGTAGACAGAAAGAATGAAGAGATGTGAAATTTTAGCAGAAAATAAAGAAACAATATGTCAGATGCAGCTAAAAGATAACAAAAAAGATATTTATAGTATGAAATGTTGTATTAAAAAAGAAAAAAGTCTCAAATACTCATTTAAAATTCCAGTTAAAGAATCGAATAAGAAAGAACAAATTAATTTTACACCAAGCAGCCAGAATAAAATAAATGGCGAAAGCATAAATCAGCAAAGTTGTAAACAGAAAAACAATTGGGAGATCAGTGAAACCAAAAGTTTGTTCTTTGAAATAATCAGTAAATCAGTAAGTCTTTGCCAAGAAGAAAAAAGAGAAAAACAAAGAAACAAATGCAGAAAAATATTTGAAATGAAGAAAAAATCATAACAGATTATACAAGCATTAAAGATAATAAGAGAATATTATGATCAACTTTATGCACATTATTTTGTCAAGTTAGAAATTATTTAAAAGATAAAAACTATCAAAGCTCACTTGAGAAGAAATATATATCCTAAAAAGACCTATTAAAGAAATTGAGTTTATGTTTAAAAATATTTCAACAACAACAACAACAAAATTACAGGTACAGATGGCTCAGTAGAATGTTCAATAAAATAAAACATTTAAGAAAGAATGCCATTTCTAAATATTTACATTTGAATGTCCACTTTTCCCAATACCATTTTTTGAAAGTCTATTTTTTCTTCGTTGAATTTATTTTGATGCCTTTTTTCAAAATTAACTAATTTTATCAGTGCGAGTCTATTTCTGGACTCTCTATTCTATTCCATCCTATGTATCTAATATTTTGCCAAGAGTATACTGTCTTCAAGTTCCGTTGCTTTGCAGTAAACTCTGATATCAAGTGTATGTAATGCTCCATATTTAGCCATCTTCTAAAGTTGTGTTTGGGTATTCTGGTTTCTTTATCTTTCTATATACATTTCATAATCATTTTATCAGTATCTATTCAAAATCCTGCCAGCATTTTAACTGGAATTCTGCTGAATTGTACATCAGTTCAAAATTGATATGTAAATAAGATAATTCTTAAAATACATGAAAATGTACATATATATCTACCTATTCTTTTATATCTTTCATTGTTAGTGTTTTATAATTGCCAGCATATTGATGCTTAAAGTATTTTGTTATATTTCCACCCACATATTTCATATTTTTGGTGCTTCTAGAAATAATACTGGGTTTTAAAAAACCACTTTATTGAGTTATGTTTGACATGAAAAATTTGTATGTATGCAATTTATACAACTCAATGAATTTGAGGATAAGTATACATCTGTGAAGCTATCACTGCTATCAAGGCCATAAGCATCTCTATCACCTCCCAAGCTTTCCTCTTGCTGTTTTATTATTACGATGATGATGTCTGTGTGAGTGGTAAGAACATTTAACGTAAGATCTACCTTCTTAGCAAGTTTTAAGTATACAATACAGTATTGTTAACTGCAGGCACTATGCTGGAGAGTATATCTCCAGAACATATATTTCTTTTATAACTGAAACTTCCTACTGTTTGGCCAACATTTCCCAATGTCCCCTCCGCCCATCACCTGGCAACTACATTTCTACTCTCTGTCTCTATGAATTTGACTATTTTGGATTTTACATATAAGTGAGATTATGCAGTATTTGTCTTTTTGTATCTGGCTTATTTCACTTAGCATAATGTCTTCCAGGCCCATCTATATTGTTGTGAATGGCACGATTTCTATTTTTCAAGGCTGAATAATATTCCATTGTGTACACACACACACACATATATATACACATACCACATTTTCTTTATCCATTTATCTATCAATGGACTTTTAGGTTGTTTCCATTATAAATAATGCTTCAGTGAATATGGATGTATAGGTGTCTCTTCAAGATCCTGTTTAAATTACTTTGGATGAACACATAGAGGTAAGTTGCTGGATATGATAAGATGTTAATATTCAAAATATATACAGGAATTACACAATTCGATGACATACAACAAATAACCCAATTCAAAAATGGGTGGAAAACCTGAACAGATATTTTTTTCTAAGAAGATGTGCAAATAGCCAACAGGTACATGAAAAGGTATTTAACACCAGTAATCATTAAGGAAACGAAAACCACCATGGGGAGTGAGGTGCAGTGGCTCATGCCTGTCATCCTAGCACTCTGGGAGGCCAAGGTAGAAGGATTGCTTGAGGCCAGGAGTTCAAAACTAGCCTAGACAACATAGCAAGACCTCATCTCTACAAAAAAATCTACAAATAATTGTTTTTCATTAGGTAGGTGTGGTGGTGTACACCTGTAGTCCCAGCTACCTAGGAAGCTGAGGTGGGAGGATTCCTTGAGCCAAGGCATTAGAAGCTGCAGTGAGTTAGGTTCATGTCACTGCACTCCAGTGGGTGATAGAGTGAGATCTTAAATATACTCTAAGCTTCCATTTAAAAAACAAAGGAGATAAAATACCCAGGGACATCATAAGTTGAGACCTAGGAAAGAAATATAATTTAGAATTCCCTATTCCTGCCAAAGGCATTCTTAAAATTTAATATTTTGTCATTATCAGAGACATTAGTCTTTACCCCAAATGAGCTCATATACAACTATCTAGCCATTCAGATCCAAAATACAGGTTTGTTTGAAACAAGATGTGTCTTGCTTCATTGTGGTATTTAAAACAGCACTAGCCAGACTTTGAAAATCATCATCTTTAAACCATTCCCATGAGGCTGCCGACTGCTCATTCATAATGGGTTTCTTGTTTCTCCCAAATGGTGGGCTTTAGGGACAGAGCAGGGATCACTAAAGATGATTACTACGGTCTTACTACAAATACCTAATTGTGTAGATGTATGGTAAATGTATGTTGTGTGTGTTTGTGTGTGTGTGTAAGAATGACATAGTCATTGGACTCAATGATGAATTATAATATTTGGACAATCAAGTCAATTTTTGCTCTTTAGAGCAAGACTGTTTCATTAAGTTGTGTGTGTATATATATATATACACACACACACACACACATTTGACTAATATAATATTATATAATAATGCATATTATATATTGTACATATAATGACATGATATATAATATACAATATACCACATATAGCTATCTTGAGTGCATTTAATTATGCTTCAAGAACAGTTGACAAGTGAATGTGAAGATGGCCGAATAGGAACAGCTCCAGTCTCCAACTCCCAGTGCGAGCGACACAGAAGACCGGTGATTTCTGCATTTTCAACTGAGGTACTGGGTTCATCTCACTGGGGAGTGCCGGACGATCGGTGCTGGTCAGCTGCTGCAGCCCGACCAGCGAGAGCTGAAGCAGGGCGAGGCATTGCCTCACCTGGGAAGCGCAAGGGGGAAGGGAATCCCTTTTCCTAGCCAGGGGAACTGAGACACACAACACCTGGAAAATCGGGAAACTCCCACCCCAATACTGCGCTTTAAGCAAACAGGCACACCAGGAGATCATATCCCACACCTGGCCGGGAGGGTCCCACACCCACGGAGCCTCCCTCATTGCTAGCACAGCAGTCTGTGATCTACCGGCAAGGCAGCAGCGAGGCTGGGGGAGGGGCGCCCGCCATTGCTGAGGCTTAAGTAGGTAAACAAAGCTGCTGGGAAGCTCGAACTGGGTGGAGCTCACAGCAGCTCAAGGAAACCTGCCTGTCTCTGTAGACTCCACCTCTGGGGACAGGGCATTAACAAACACAGCCGAAACCTCTGCAGACGCAAACGACTCTGTCTGACAGCTTTGAAGAGAGCAGTGGATCTCCCAACATGGAGGTTGAGATCTGAGAAGGGACAGACTCCCTGCTCAAGTGGGTCCCTGACCCCTGAGTAGCCTAACTGGGAGACATCCCCCACTAGGGGCAGTCTGACACCCCACACCTCACAGGGTGGAGTACACCCCTGAGAGGAAGCTTCCAAAGCAAGAATCAGACAGGTACACTTGCTGTTCAGAAATATTCTATCTTCTGCAGCCTCTGCTGCTGATACCCAGGCAAACAGGGTCTGGAGTGGACCTCAAGCAATCTCCAACAGACCTACAGCTGAGGGTCCTGACTGTTAGAAGGAAAACTATCAAACAGGAAGGACACCTACACCAAAACCCCATCAGTACATCACCATCATCAAAGACCAGAGGCAGATAAAACCACAAAGATGGGGAAAAAGCAGGGCAGAAAAGCTGGAAATTCAAAAAATAAGAGCGCATCTCCCCCGGCAAAGGAGCGCAGCTCATCGCCAGCAACGGATCAAAGCTGGACGGAGAATGACTTTGACGAGATGAGAGAAGACGGCTCCAGTCCATCAAATTTCTCAGAGCTAAAGGAGGAATTACGTACCCAGCGCAAAGAAACTAAAAATCTTGAAAAAAAAGTGGAAGAATTGATGGCTAGAGTAATTAATGCAGAGAAGGTCATCAATGAAATGAAAGAGATGAAAACCATGACACGAGAAATACGTGACAAATGCACAAGCTTCAGTAACCGACTCGATCAACTGGAAGAAAGAGTATCTGCGATTGAGGATCAAATGAATGAAATGAAGCAAGAAGAGAAACCAAAAGAAAAAAGAAGAAAAAGAAATGAACAAAGCCTGCAAGAAGTATGGGATTATGTAAAAAGACCAAATCTACGTCTGATTGGGGTGCCTGAAAGTGAGGGGGAAAATGGAACCAAGTTGGAAAACACTCTTCAGGATATCATCCAGGAGAACTTCCCCAACCTAGTAGGGCAGGCCAACATTCAAATCCAGGAAATACAGAGAACGCCACAAAGATAGTCCTCGAGAAGAGCAACTCCAAGACACATAATTGCCAGATTCACCAAAGTTGAAATTAAGGAAAAAATCTTAAGGGCAACCAGAGAGAAAGGTCGGGTTACCCACAAAGGGAAGCCCATCAGACTAACAGCAGATCTCTCAGCAGAAACTCTCCAAGCCAGAAGAGAGTGGGGGCCAATATTCAACATTCTTAAAGAAAAGAATTTTAAACCCAGAATTTCATATCCAAACTTAGCCAAACTAAGTTTCATAAGTGAAGGAGAAATAAAATCCTTTACAGATAAGCAAATGCTTAGAGATTTTGTCACCACTAGGCCTGCCTTACAAGAGACCCTGAAGGAAGCACTAAACATGGAAAGGAACAACCGGTACCAGCCATTGCAAAAACATGCCAAAATGTAAAGACCATCGAGGCTAGGAAGAAACTGCATCAACTAACGAGCAAAATAACCAGTTAATATCATAATGGCAGGATCAAGTTCACACATAACAATCTTAACCTTAAATGTAAATGGACTAAATGCTCCAATTAAAAGACACAGACTGGCAAACTGGATAAAGAGTCAAGACCCATCAGTCTGCTGTATTCAGGAGACCCATCTCACACGCAGAGACATACATAGGCTCAAAATAAAGGGATGGAGGAAGATTTACCAAGCAAATGGAGAACAAAAAAAAGCGGGGGTTGCAATACTAGTCTCTGATAAAACAGACTTTAAACCATCAAAGATCAAAAGAGACAAAGAAGGCCATTACATAATGGTAAAGGGATCAATTCAACAGGAAGAGCTAACTATCCTAAATATATATGCACCCAATACAGGAGCACCCAGATTCATAAAGCAAGTCCTTAGAGACTTACAAAGAGACTTAGACTCCCATACAATAATAATGGGAGACTTCAACACTCCACTGTCAACATTAGACAGATCAACGAGACAGAAAGTTAACAAGGATATCCAGGAATTGAACTCATCTCTGCAGCAAGCAGACCTAATAGACATCTATAGAACTCTCCACCCCAAATCAACAGAATATACATTCTTCTCAGCACCACATCGTACTTACTCCAAAATCGACCACGTAATTGGAAGTAAAGCACTCCTCAGCAAATGTACAAGAACAGAAATTATAACAAACTGTCTCTCAGACCACAGTGCAATCAAACTAGAACTCAGGACTAAGAAACTCAATCAAAACCGCTCAACTACATGGAAACTGAACAACCTGCTCCTGAATGACTACTGGGTACATCACGAAATGAAGGCAGAAATAAAGATGTTCTTTGAAACCAATGAGAACAAAGATACAACATACCAGAATCTCTGGGACACATTTAAAGCAGTGTGTAGAGGGAAATTTATAGCACTAAATGCCCACAAGAGAAAGCAGGAAAGATCTAAAATTGACACTCTAACATCGCAATTAAAAGAACTAGAGAAGCAAGAGCAAACACATTCGAAAGCTAGCAGAAGGCTAGAAATAACTAAGATCAGAGCAGAACTGAAGGAGATAGAGACACAAAAAACTCTCCAAAAAAAATCAATGAATCCAGGAGTTGGTTTTTTGAAAAGATCAACAAAATTGACAGACCACTAGCAAGACTAATAAAGAAGAAAAGAGAGAAGAATCAAATCGACACAATTAAAAATGATAAAGGGGATATCACCACCGACCCCACAGAAATACAAACTACCATCAGAGAATACTATAAACACCTCTACGCAAATAAACTGGAAAATCTAGAAGAAATGGATAATTTCCTGGACACTTACACTCTTCCAAGATTAAACCAGGAAGAAGTTGAATCCCTGAATAGACCAATAGCAGGCTCTGAAATTGAGGCAATAATTAATAGCCTACCAACCAAAAAAAGTCCAGGACCAGATGGATTCACAGCTGAATTCTACCAGAGGTACAAGGAGGAGTTGGTACCATTCCTTCTGAAACTATTCCAATCAATAGAAAAAGAGGGAATCCTCCCTAACTCATTTTATGAGGCCAACATCATCCTGATACCAAAGCCTGGCAGAGACACAACAAAAAAAGAGAATTTTAGACCAATATCCCTGATGAACATCGATGCAAAAATCCTCAATAAAATACTGGCAAACCGGATTCAGCAACACATCAAAAAGCTTATCCACCATGATCAAGTGGGCTTCATCCCTGGGATGCAAGGCTGGTTCAACATTCGCAAATCAATAAACATAATCCAGCATATAAACAGAACCAAAGACAAAAACCACATGATTATCTCAATAGATGCAGAAAAGGCTTTTGACAAAATTCAACAGCCCTTCATGCTAAAAACGCTCAATAAATTCGGTATTGATGGAACGTATCTCAAAATCATAAGAGCTATTTATGACAAACCCACAGCCAATATCATACTGAATGGGCAAAAACTGGAAAAATTCCCTTTGAAAACTGGCACAAGACAGGGATGCCCTCTCTCACCACTCCTATTCAACATAGTGTTGGAAGTTCTGGCTAGGGCAATTAGGCAAGAGAAAGAAATCAAGGGTATTCAGTTAGGAAAAGAAGAAGTCAAACTGTCCCTGTTTGCAGATGACATGATTGTATATTTAGAAAACCCCATTGTCTCAGCCCAAAATCTCCTTAAGCTGATAAGCAACTTCAGCAAAGTCTCAGGATACAAAATTAATGTGCAAAAATCACAAGCATTCTTATACACCAGTAACAGACAAACAGAGAGCCAAATCAGGAATGAACTTCCATTCACAATTGCTTCAAAGAGAATAAAATACCTAGGAATCCAACTGACAAGGGATGTAAAGGACCTCTTCAAGGAGAACTACAAACCACTGCTCAGTGAAATAAAAGAGGACACAAACAAATGGAAGAACATACCATGCTCATGGATAGGAAGAATCAATATCGCGAAAATGGCCATACTGCCCAAGGTAATTTATAGATTCAATGCCATCCCCATCAAGCTACCAATGAGTTTCTTCACAGAATTGGAAAAAACTGCTTTAAAGTTCATATGGAACCAAAAAAGAGCCCGCATCTCCAAGACAATCCTAAGTCAAAAGAACAAAGCTGGAGGCATCACGCTACCTGACTTCAAACTATACTACAAGGCTACAGTAACCAAAACAGCATGGTACTGATACCAAAACAGAGATATAGACCAATGGAACAGAACAGAGTCCTCAGAAATAATACCACACATCTACAGCCATCTGATCTTTGACAAACCTGAGAGAAACAAGAAATGGGGAAAGGATTCCCTATTTAATAAATGGTGCTGGGAAAATTGGCTAGCCATAAGTAGAAAGCTGAAACTGGATCCTTTCCTTACTCCTTATACGAAAATTAATTCAAGATGGATTAGAGACTTAAATGTTAGACCTAATACCATAAAAATCCTAGAGGAAAACCTAGGTCTTACCATTCAGGACATAGGCATGGGCAAAGACTTCTTGTCTAAAACACCAAAAGCAATGGCAGCAAAAGCCAAAATTGACAAATGGGATCTCATTAAACTAAAGAGCTTCTGCACAGCAAAAGAAACTACCATCAGAGTGAACAGGCAACCTACAGAATGGGAGAAAATTTTTGCAATCTACTCATCTGACAAAGGGCTAATATCCAGAACCTACAAAGAACTCAAACAAATTTACAAGAAAAAAACAAACAACCCCATCAAAATGTGGGCAAAGGATATGAACAGACATTTCTCAAAAGAAGACATTCATACAGCCAACAGACACATGAAAAAATGCTCACCATCACTGGCCATCAGAGAGATGAAAATCAAAACCACAATGAGATACCATCTCACACCAGTTAGAATGGCGATCATTAAAAAGTCAGGAAACAACAGGTGCTGGAGAGGATGTGGAGAAGTAGGAACACTTTTACACTGTTGGTGGGATTGTAAACTAGTTCAACCATTATGGAAAACAGTATGGCGATTCCTCAAGGATCTAGAACTAGATGTACCATATGACCCAGCCATCCCATTACTGGGTATATACCCAAAGGATTATACATCATGCTGCTATAAAGACACATGCACTCGTATGTTTATTGCAGCACTATTCACAATAGCAAAGACTTGGAATCAACCCAAATGTCCATCAGTGACAGATTGGATTAAGAAAATGTGGCACATATACACCATGGAATACTATGCAGCCATCAAAAAGGATGAGTTTGTGTCCTTTGTAGGGACATGGATGCAGCTGGAAACCATCATTCTTAGCAATCTATCACAAGAACAGAAAACCAAACACCGCATGTTCTCACTCATAGGTGGGAACTGAACAATGAGATCACTTGGACTCAGGAAGGGGAACATCACACACAGGGGCCTGTCATGGGGAGGGGGGAGGGGGGAGGGATTGCATTGGGAGTTATACCTGATGTAAATGACAAGTTGATGGGTGCAGTACAGCAACATGGCACAAGTATACATATGTAACAAACCTGTACGTTATGCACATGTACCCTACAACTTAAAGTATAATAATAATAAATAAATTTAAAAAAATAAAATAAAATAAAAGAACAGTTGACAGACAAACACTGCATATTATCAATTAGGACCATGAATAAGAAAAAGTATTTATTCATTCACTCCTTTAATTATTTATTCAACCAATATTCTGAACATCTATAAAACATAAATCATGATGTTAATTGTTGCACATAAGGTGAGAACATGACAGAAATTCAGATAACAAACAAACAATTTCAAAATGAATTATGCATTTTCAATTTTGTTAAGCATGCTGTGAAGGAGAAAAACATGATGCTGTAAGTTCTTGTAACAAGAGGATCTGTTATGGAAGGCTTCTTTTATTCCTGCTTAATCTCTGTTGTGAGCGTGTGTGTGTGTGTGTGTGTGTGTGTGTGTGTGTGTGTGTGTGTGTGTGTGTGTGTGTGTGTGTGTCTGTCTGTGTATATGTACTCTTGGGCTCAAAACAGTCACAAGAATCTTTTACCATGCAAGGGTGTGGCATATGGAATATTGGAGGAAGAAGAAATTTTAAAAATCAGCCTGTCTTTCTATCTTTACTCCTGGGATTTTCCTTGATATTTACTGTTCTATTTACCTTTGTATGATTAAGAACTAACTTATAGTTTGAACTCTCTATCAGAATTCTTCAATTTCGTATGGTAACTGTTAGTTAGTCAATGATCTCTTTAACTTGGGATGCAATTATAAAAAATAAAGAGAAATTATGAAACAACTAATGATTTTCCTGATTCTGGGAAGCAACCTTGAAGGCCTGCTGACACATTCTACTCTCCCTTTGAGAGGGTGAAATCTGAGTGGCCTCTGTGGTCCATCATCTCACAGGCTGTTTTCTTACACTCTTTCCAGCACCATGGCGCCATGGCATTTAGATCAATGAGTGAAATAATTTTGTACATTAATTTTTATTATGGATATGTCAAAGTAGGTTTCTTAAAAATGCCAAAGTAAGTTGGTGTAGAGATAGTTATCAGGAGGGACCTGAGAGGTTATCTTTTTTATCTTTTTTTCCAGAAAATCATAATAAAAAATTAGACAGATGAAATGATTGCTTGACATGAAAATTGTGTGATTTATGGACAAGGTGATGTTGGGATTTTATTCAGGGTAAATAAGCTCAGTCCTTTTCAACATTTTTGTCTTTGAAATTTTCAGTACTCTAAACTATTTCAAAAACATTCTTTAACAAGAATAAAATGCTCAAATACAAAACAAAAATAGGTAAAGAAAAGCAAACATTCTGTTAGAAATAAGTTATTTGGCTTGCTGTTTCTTTCTTCTTCCTACTCCATGGGGCTGCAGTGATCAAGATTTCCTCCTGGAGGAGTGAATTCTTCAGCTTTCAGCATCTGTTAATTTTCTGAATTTTGCCTTTCTTGATTTTATTATGGAGCATTTATGGAGAGAAGCATATCTCACAGTGTCCATTAGGCTAACGCTAGTAGATGATAGATGAAATGTCTAGCAGCTGCACATTATGCCATCTAGCTCTGAACTGGACATCTACAATTCATCCTTCAAAACACATGTGTACATGATTACTGAAGTTACAGATACAATTAAATCTTCACCAGCAGATGTCTGGTGGGAAGGAGCTGGAAAGTGAGAGTGTAGCTGTAGCCAACGATGCTGGATTGGACATTGTAGCTTAAAAAACAGCTATTCTTGGCCATGCGCGGTGGCTCACGCCTGTAGTCCTAGCACTTTGGGAGGCTGAGGAGGACGGATCATGAGGTCAGGAGTTTGAGACTGGCCTGGCCAACACGGTGAAACCCTGTCTCCACTACAAATACAAAAATTACCTGGGCATGGTGGCACGCGCCTGTGGTTCCAGCTACTCGGGAGACTGAGACAGGTAAATCTCTTGAATCTGAGAGGCTGAGGCTGCAGCGCACCGAGATCATGCCACTGCTCTCCAGCCTGGGCAAAAGAGCAAGACTTTGTCTCAAAACAAACAAACAAACAAACAAACAAACAGCTATTCTTTATCTGATTTCCTATTTTAACTGTTTTGTTCATATGGCATCAAAGATAAAAATTCAGATTCTCCCATATCAGCTCTTAGATAATTTTTTTCTTTAAAAGGGCTGATGTCCTTAGAAATTACCAAACTCCAGACAGATGCTCCTATTTTAAACTTGGGGCTTCTTTCTCATTTTCTTTTTTGAGACAGGTTCTTGCTCTGTCACCTGGAGTGCAGTGGTGTAATCTGGGCTAACTGCAACCTGCACCTCCCAGCATCAAGTAATCCTCCTTCTTCAGCCTCCCAAATAGCTGGGACTGCAGACATGTGCCACCACACATGGCTAATTTTTGTACTTTTTGTGGAGATGCAGTTTCACCATGTTGCTGAGGCTGGTCTTGAACCCCTGGGCTCAAACAATCTGCCCACCTCAGCCTCCCAAAGTGCTGAGATTATAGGCATGAGCCACTGTGCCAAGCCTAAACTTGGGGTTTCAATGCATCCTATCATTGTCTGACCCTCTAGGATGCCTGTAACAACTTTACCCATGCCTGCAAAATATGATTCACCATGTATTTTCCTCACTTTGCTTTGTATTCAAGTCCGTTGCCCTCTTGCTGTTCTCTGTTTTATAGATACACTAAATATAAACATTTGTCTATGGTAGATAAGTTTAAAAACTCTTGTAAAAATTTGACATGTTTGTAGAAAACTCTGCCACTCTTTAAACCTACTTCTCAATTTGTTTTGCTTTCAAATTTATTCACATGTAACTGTGGCTAACCTTTCTTACTCTGATAATAATTCCCTTATAGGATTTGCTTTGTGATGAAGGAAGAAGTATCTAAAAGAGCTCCTGAAATGTAGTAGGTGCTTGATGAATAATAGCTGTACCATGTCAGGGTGGAAAGACCCTGAATTTTACTTATGGGTAGATCAGAGATCATAGTATATATCTATGGCTTGCTAGCTACGTGACCTTGGCTGTATTGCTTAGCCTTTATGAGCATTAATTTCCTTTAAGAGCAGGGAATAAACCCTAACTTGTAATGATAATGTATGAATTGGGGAAAATATTTCCAGCAAAAATGGAGTTCACTAAAAATGATATAATCACTATCATCATTCTCAGCTATTCACTTCGGGAACTTGAAATCTTTGTGTTGGCTGTTAAACATGTGATGTGATTTTACTTTTCCACACAACAAAGGTCATGGTAAACTCAGCCTCAGTTGGAGTTTGAAACAATTCAAAGCTGTGGAAAACAATGTGGTACAGGTGTTTTTATCTTTACTCCTGGGATTGTCCTTGATATTTACTGTTCTATTTACCTTTGTATGATTAAGAACTACCTCATAGTTTGAACTCTCAGAATTCTTCAATTTGGTATGGTAACTGTTAGTCAATGATCTCTTTAATTTAATTTAATTGGGATGCAATTATAAAAAATAAAGAGAAATGATGAAACAACTAATGATTTTCCTGATTCTGGGAAGCAACCTTGAAGGCCTGCTGACATATTCTACTCTCCCTTTGAGAGAGTGATGATAGTAGGTGATAGATAGCAGGGCCTCCGGATAGAGGCAACATGGCTGTCAGTATGAACCCTAGCCCCAGTGGTGTGAAATTGAGCCAAATATGTCTTCCTCTCAGCTTCTATCTCACATTCTAAAAATATTAATATTTATTATTTCACCAAATATTTGAGGCCCTACTACAAATGTGGCATTGTTCCATGGCCTGGGGACATATGGCACTAAACATCCCTGCCTTCCTGGACTTTACCTGGGGAGAAGTAGACAACAAACAACCAAATGCATGCTTAACTCCTTTGATAATTAAAACTATGATGAGTAGTATCAAGGAAAAGTATAGAATATGAGGACAGCATTTAGCGGGCACCCAACCTTATTCACTAGAGCGCTGTGGAATATAACAATACTTCTTGCAATAATGTCATGAGGATTAACTGCCACAAAGTACTTAGCAAATGGGCTGGCACAGAGTGAGGGTTCAGAAATTGTTAACTGTTAAAACTATGTTTATTGAAGTCCCAATGGATACTTTGTACAAGGATAAAAGCTCTAATAAGTATAAAAGAAAAATGAATTAGGCTGCAGGCTATGTCCCCTGAGGATTATACAGTCCCACTGAAGAGACAATAGGTCATACAAATATGAGATTAAATGCGCAAGCAATAAACCTCTAGGAATTTCATATTTTAAAATATCAGTTTAGTCTGGAGTAGTCAAAAAATGGTCCCAGAAGAGATGAAATTTAATCTAGGCCCCAAAGAGAGACTTGATTTTTTTTAAAGTTAAAGACTAAAGGGAAAGGCTAATAGTAATGTGTGCCTTCCATCTTTACTCCCTATATAGGTAAGGTAAATTTTAATTGCTCACCTGGTAGGTGATTTGAGGTTATTGCAGCAAATTTAGTGATGTCATAAAAAACTAATCTTTTTCCATTGTATTCTCCATCATTCTCTGAATATTATGGATATTTCTCAAATAAGAAAGCAACAGCAGCTTCAAGCATATTGAAATACAATTACAGTAAATACCAGGAAAATAATAGTTTTGCCTCACTGGCTTAATGGCTTTATATATATATATCTCAGAGAGAAAAAATAGTTTCTGTAAGCACCTTAACAGAAGTCTTCTCACATGTCATTGAACAAAAGGCATTGCATGCACATTTCTAATCATTTGTTGAGGAGAATCAGAGTGCCATGAATGACTTACATACAACATGTTTCATCCCCTTGGTGGGATATATGGTGTTTGGAATATTTTTTTTTAAAAAAAGGACACTTCATCAATATGAGGACAAAAAGAAAAATGACTTTTAGGGGGCTACTAACAGCTACACTTTCTGTTCCTCATTCTTTATCTGTAAAATTTTCTTATATTCATCTATTCTGAGATCCCAAAGAAGAGCTCATTCTCGGTGTATTACTTGCCTGTTCCTCACAAAGCTGAGGATGCTGTCTCCTCTGAGAAAGATTCAGAGTTTTTGCCTCTTGATCTAGGACCCCATGGCATAATCAGCTACTACTCCTCATAGAGCCTTCAGGTACATGATGTTACGTAGAAGTGGCCTAAAAGATGAAACACGTGGGTGAAGCAGGAAAACCTTGTGCTGAGACATGTGACAAACTCATGAACAAGAGTGCATGGCAGCTGTAGACTCAGATTCAGATCTTTGCTAGGAGGAGTGATGATTACATGCTCCATAGCGCCGGAAGGATTGTCAGTTGGCACAAACTGAAAATTAACAAAATGAGACATGAAGAAGGAACTTTTTCATTTGTTGTGCAAAACATCGTTAATTAGGTATGTAAACTCCTTTCACTTATAACAAATTTCCACTCACTACCATATTTGATTGTGCATGTCACAAAGTATGAGTTTATCTTTTTTTTTTTGCAAGTTGCATAGTATGATAGAAAATCCCATACCTCTATGTTTTATCTTTGTGGGATGCTGCCTTAACAGCAAGTCATCTATTCACAGCATTAAATGTTTAGAAGGTATATTGGTGAAACAAGAAATGTTATTCTTCTGATGCTCTATTCTGAGGTTGTTTTATCACAGGACAGCAAGTGGTACAGAAAGGACAAAATCTATTGAGTCAGGTAGGAGAC
Source organism: Macaca mulatta (assembly GCF_049350105.2). NCBI lineage: Eukaryota > Metazoa > Chordata > Mammalia > Primates > Cercopithecidae > Macaca > Macaca mulatta. Next base: position 173,321,213 of record NC_133407.1, on the reverse strand, counting down.
ATGGAAGGGAGAAATTTGCAGGCAACATGCAAGTTTAGTGGAGAGAAGGAAAAAAATAGAAATGAGAAATCTTAAGCTTTCTACAGAGAAGAGTGAACTAAAAGTGGTTAGAAAGACACGTTTAAGAAAGTAAATACAAAAGATAAAAAGTCAGAAATTTGCAGAAACAGTGAATTCAGCTGCCCACCATTGGTTAGAGGAAAACTCTAGTTACTTTTAACTCTTATATTTTATATTTTTCTCAATAGTTTCCATATAATCAACACCTAATTTGATGGCCCACTGTCTGTATCTGAATTGTCCCATAAGGCTAAGGAAAGGGGTGGTGCTGATAATCTTTGGTATCTCCAGTGTGAGGAGGGCTGGGAGACTCAAGTGTCTTAGAGAGAGTTCAGCTCCAGCATTTGGGGCAAATTGGAGTAGTTTCGTTTCTTCTCTTTTGAAGTATTTATTCTACTCACACAATGTTTGCCATCAGGAACTCAATGCTTTTGTGTTGGCCTCTCCTCTTCATCAAGTGTGCCCGATATCTTATTTGATCAGGACCCTGATCTCTGGAGTACAATGTTTTGTTTGGCTGGGAGAAACGAGAGCAACCAAATCATGGATAACAAAACAGATATTTTTATAAAACAGAGCAGAAAGTAAATCAGGTCCCCAGAAACCAAGAAACATTTCTTTTTTCCTAGTTCTGTGCAGAGATTTAAATTTTTGACCCAGAATGACTCATTTTTGAAGACTTGGGCACGTTGCATATACCATCGGTGGTGTTGGAGGTGCAGAGAGATAGGATTCAGAAGCCTGGAGCTCTCCCAAATACCTTAAGATGCACAGTTCCGAGGGACAGAGGTAACTTGCTGCTCTTATGGGTTGCCAATGGTGGAGCTGATGCAATTCCACCCTCCAGAGGCCAGGTATTGGATATATATGGATATGATGATTAGGGTCATAGGGATAAGTGTGGTTTTTCCTGCTTCTGATAATATATTTAACGGTGAGCAAGAACAAATGAATACTATGTTTTAAAAAAAGCACAGAAACCACCTTTAGGTAGTCAGACAGGAAGTGATTTAAAAAAAAAAAGACCAACTCAACTATTTCAGTCCTCTTCTTTCTGCCATAAAGTGAGCACCTGTTGTTTCTTTGAATTCACTAAATGCTTTAAACTCATTGATGTTTTTATAAAACTTATGATAACATTTAATAGTGCATTTTAAGTGAGAGTAAAGTCTGGTAAGCAGAATACTTGTTTATGACTTTGAGCTACACAAAGTGCATTTGTTTTTTTGAAATATTGTGTCTAGCACCTAAGATGAGAATACTTCGTATTCCTATGTTAAAAAGCTGTTACCATGAACTTGGTCTAAATTCAAGCTCATCATCCATGAATGCACAAGGATGGATGGAATCAAATCAGGGAGCTGAATTGCAGGAATGTGAACTAAGTAAAAGCTGTCATTCTAGAAAGTTGAGTCAAGAAAACCAGGCCCTTAAGAAATATCCTGTGATTGCGGTGGATTTTCTGGTGAATAAATAAGCTACTGCCGCTAAATATGCCTCTACAATATGCTTGACAGTAAAGAGAAGCAACTGGTGATCTTATGAATAAAAACAGCTACTGTCAGAAAAGTTGAGACACCCTGAAAAGTCAGTGTCCTCAGTTCTGCATTATGACATGTAGCAAATAGAAACATATTATGCTAATAATAGTAGTTGGTGTATTAAGTAATTGCTTTATGCAAAGAAGTTTACACTGATTATCCTTAAGACATTCTTGTAAAGTTAGTACTATTAGTAGCCTCATTTTACACGCAAGTTAACTTACATTTAAGGTTTAGATCACATCGTTTTTCAGCAATAAAGCTGAAATTTGAATTCAAGTATGTTTCATTTCTGGGCCTACACTCTTAACCACTACGCTGGGTTACATATCTAAACACATCTTGATTTTTGATGATTGATAATAATAAATGGATTACTATTGTACTTTGGGATCTTTTGTTGTGTTGTTGTTTAACACATCACTTGCACTTATCCACGTGCGATTACTGGAAGGTGGGCTAAAAGGTTAATTGACTGCAGTCATTTAGTCAATGTTTATGAAAGCAGACTTCCAAGTCCTCTTGACTCTATGTCCCTGGGTCCCTATATTTTGCTCTTTAGCAGGCTTAACCTATGCTTGTAACTTAGAATATTATTTAATATGATGCTCTATTTCTCCCTTTTTTCTTATTGTAATACACGGTATTTCACACTTTTTGACTTAGTTAAACCGAGATATAGTCTCTTTATGCATTAATTTTGCTAGGGCTGTCATAACAAAGTATCACAGGTTGGGTGGCTCAAACAACAAAATTTATTTTCTCATGATTGTGGAGGCTAAAAGTCTGAGAGCAAGGAATCAGCAGGGTTACATTTTTTTCTGAGGCCTTTCTCCTTGGCTTGTAGATGATCATTTTTTTCCTCTTCTACTTGTCTTCTCATTGTCTTCTCTCTCTACATGTCTATCTCCAAATCTCTTCTTACAAGGATAACATTCAGATTTTTAGACCCACTCTAATGGTCTCATTTCAACTTGATCACCTCTTTAAAAAGCTAACCTCCCAATACAGCCACATTCTGAGGTACTGGAGACTAGGGATTCAATATATGAATTTTGTGGGGACACAATTTAACCCACTACAGTTTGGAGGACTCAAACTGCTTGCTGATAGTATAGAATTTTAAAATCATAAACCTCTACTTTACCCTTTCTAACCAAAACAAGTAAAACATATTCAAGTTAAGTGGTTTAAAGATAATACTGACTTTCAAATGGAATGTCAAATTCCTCAAGGGCCATGAAAATGTTACAGAAATTCTTCTTGCCCCTGCCCCACATCCAAATTTTGATTACATTAAAACCCAGACAATTGGCTGTTACTAACTATTCCCATTAGAGCTACTTGAGAGATTTATGAAATGATCTGTTGTTACATCTAAAACAGTTATTTCTGCTAATTAATAATTCATTTAAACTATGTAGACAAAATACTAGCCTGTCTTCAGGACCCAGTAGCAAATTACTAAATCAGGCCTGATTCTACCTTAGTATTCCAAAGATGACAACAGCATTTGTGAACAAATAGTAAAAATGAGTGTCATTTGGTTCTATGTCAGTGACAAAGGCCATGACACTTTTCAGAAAGGCCAAGCAAAATCAGTATTTCTGTATGATTCAAAGTATAGTGTGATAAGAGATAGAGAGAAGACTGAGAAAGGAACAGAACATGAAGAGCATTACGTGTCAAAGATCTTGCACTCTAATATCCAAAATAAATTCACAGGTTGCCTATTCTGTTCTACGTACCATTTGAAGCCCTAAATATTCAACAGCTCTCGTGACAGAAATGATTTCTGGTCTCATGGAACTCAGTATCTCACAGGGAAGACACACAATCCCCAATAGGGGGAGGTCATTTGAAGAATTTCATATAGTTAAGTTACATGATCAGATTTTTAACAATTCCCAAGAATCAGATGTCCCAAGTTTAACTTAGTTGAATTTTTAAATTTAATTCAAATTACTTTTTTTTTCTTGGATAGAAAAGTAAAGATGCACGTTAAGCTTCTAACAACATTTTGGAGGTTAGAAAGCTGAACTCAAAATCATCTCTCCCCATTCTTGTGATACCAAAGAAAATGAGGCTGGGCAGCCGAGACACTAAGTATTCCCATTCTATAACCCTGGCTCCTTCCAGGCTATGTTAATTTGGCATTCCAGGGCTAGCAATAAAGCCCTGGGGTGCTTTGTTTACAAACCAAGGCAAAATAACCTACAGAATATTTTCCTATAAAAAGAATAACTTCAAGAGGTTTTAAACTTTTCCTAATAATACTGACTTTTGAAACTGCCTTCAAAGCAGTTTAAAATAATAAAAGAATTCAGGATAATTATTTTAAGATCCCATATTCATTCAGTGGTTCTCAAAATGTGGTCCCCAGACCGCATCAGTATCACCTGGAAACTTGTCAGGAAAGTACATTTTCAGGTCTCACCCTAAGCTAAATGATCAGAAACTCTGAGGGTAGACACAGCAGTCCAGGTCTAAGCGAGCTCACCATGATATTCTGAGGCTGTTAATGTGCGGAATCACACTTTAAGAATCACTGTATTATTTTGTCCCGATTAATATTAATCACTTTGATCATATCATCTTGTCACTAGCCATCCTTAAGTGACTAAGCAGCTTCTTGAAAGCCACCCTCAGAAAATAAATCATTCTTATCAGTGAGGTTATTTAAGAAAGTATGCTGCATGATATCAAGGTAATTGTAACAACAACAAAAAAAGCAGAAACAGCACAATGGGGTTATTTGGAAAGAGAGAATGATTATTTGAATAAATATATACTCATCAGTCTCACAATATGGCAAGGGAAAAGCTGTGGCCATATAGGTCAAATTTAGTATAAGTAAATTTACATTTTGTTTCCTGACTTATTTTCTGCCAACTTTTTCCCACGGTGTGTGTACAAAAAAAAGCTATCAAGCTGGAGAATCCTGAACAACAGGAATCTTATTTTACACTTCATCATTTATCTTAAGAACATTTTCAGTCCAGGCGCAGTGACTCAAGCCTGTAATCCCAGCACTTTAGGAAGCCGAGGCAGACGGATCACTTGAGGTCAGGAGTTCGAGACCAGCCTGGCCAACATAGTGAAACCCCGTCTCTACTAAAAATACAAAAAAATAGCCAAGTGTGGTAGTGCGCGCCTGCAATCCCAGCTACTTGAGAGGCTGAGGCAAGAGAATCGCTCGAACCTGGGAGGTGTAGGTTGCAGTGAGTTGAGTTTGCACGACTGCACTCCAGCCTGGGTGACAGAGCAAGACTCTGTCTCACAAAAACAAAACAAACCAAAACAAAACATTTTCATTTCTATTACTTTATTATAAACCACCATGGCATACATTTACCTATGTAACAAACCTGCACGTCCTGCACATGTACCCCGGAACTTAAAATAAAAGTTTTAAAAAAGAGTACACCAAAAAAAAATCGCTAATTGGAGAAACCAGTAAGCACAAATTCCTCAAGTACTTCACAAAGTGTAGCATTTTTGCATTGGGAAGCAATTCTACATGGCTGTCCAAAAGAAGCACGCTATTTCTTATAGGCTTTAATAGGTAAACTCTATTAAAATCATTTTTTACTAGTAAAGAATTTCATAATAATTTGGTATTTGTAAAATAGTTACCTTTTTTAAAGAATGAATGACTCTTTTGGAAATGTATTTTTAGGTGCGTTCTTTCAGACCCACAAATTCAGGATGATGGAAAGGAAGACAGTTGTGGTTTTACTAAATAAGTAAATGTGTGGAAGTATTACATAATCAAAGGGGTTCATGTTTCAGTGCAAGTGGCTAGAATCTTAAATAGCTCGAAAGTTCCCTTTCTATTGATTTATATTGAGACAAAAAGCCCTGCTCTATAAACCAGGAAAGAACAAGCATGTAGATGGATAATACAGCTATATTAGCTGCTATGTCAGCAGTTTCCATACTCAGATTAATGCACAAAGAGATTCTCTCTTGACATCTGTTTATGTGCCACAAGCAAGACAAACAAAGGCAATCTACTAAGTAGCATAAATTACACACACATTTCTTGTCTCTTATTACCAAATGGGTTATTGTCACTCTGAAAAAAGGTTAAACATTTTTCTTTAACAGAACAAAAGTCTGGACACCCTCAATAAACATCTCTTGAAATGAAGAACTGTTGTATTTTTATTCTACGTTCTTTGAACGTTATTTCAATTATTTATTAAGTACTCCCCGGCATCGAGGTGTCAAGGAAATAATTTCCTGTGAACTCTCACTGACTCTGTTAAATTCTAATAGATGCTAGAGAGAATATGTTAGCTGTCTTGGAGGAATAACATGCCAGATGCAAAGATTTAATTGTTAAAAAAGATTCAGACCTCTGTCCTCCTCATGCCAATGAAGTGTTCTCATTAGAAAATTAGAAGGGTAGTCTTCCCTCACGTCAGACATGCCTGCTGTTCTACCTTCTCGCACCCTACCAATTAAAAAAATTAAGTAGCCATAGAGATTAGATTGACAGCTACAGAGCAATTTGGGAAAAGTTTGCTGTCAGGTAAACCTGAAACCGGTTTCTGAGACAGTACATGACTCCTTCCTATCTTAGGAAAGTACAGAAAACCATAGTTAATTTGCAGGAAAATATGTTATCAGTTAGAATGACCTGGCTTTTGTGGCACGTCTACCCTAATTAAACATGGATAAAGTATATAATTTGAGGAAATATTTGACTACAATAAGATGACTAGGAAGAATTTGACCTAGCAAGGAAATCAATTGTGTTACTGTGACTCTGAAACTTCAGCCAGGTAGTGTTGGCTATCTAAGTCTGTATGTTAAAAAAGGTGTGACCTGTATCATGTCAGCAGGAACAAAGGCCTTTTAGATTAGGGATGGCTGCCATAGATGAGAGAGGGGGAGAGTGGCCCTTGAGCCAGGGGTTGTTATTCTTTATGGGAAAAGGGGGTTATAGCCTATTGCCACTGAGATGTCTAATGAATATCTCAAATTCATCCTGTCGATAAGTGAACTTCTCTCTCTCCCCACCATTCACTCGCTCTCATTCCACCTGCAGTCCTCTTTATACCATTTGAAGACATCTTCATCCTTCCAGCTGCTCAGGGCAAGCACCTTGGAGGCATTTCTGATTCCTCTCTTTCTTTCATCCAATCTCTCAGGATATTCATTTGGATTAACTTTCAAAATAAATTCAAAGTTCACTGTTATCATCATGGTAGTAGTTACTATCATCTGTTTTAGAAAGCCTAGATCTTCTACCCATACCAACAGACACATAAACACACATTAACAAAAACAAAATGCATTTTTCAAAAACTGAAATCAGATTATGTCATACATCTGTTTTTCCTAAGGTAGGCTTTGTACTGGAGGCTGCCTCTGTTTGGAGTGCCTGACCCTCTGCTCCAGATACTTGCAAGGTGCACTCCCTCAGCTGCTACAAGTCTTTGTTCAAATTTCACTTTCTCAGGGAGGTCTTCTCTGATGCCATTTCAATTCCCTCCTAGCATTCTCAATCTTCTTTGATCTATTTTTTAGTAATGTATACATATTAACATGCCATACAAGTTACTTAGTAATTTTTTTTCTATTTCTTCCACTAGAATGCTTATTTCCAAGTGCTAGTGATTGGGGGCTCCTGTGCTTAGTGATGTAAGTGCCTGGATCAATGACTGGCCTATGTCATTGATTTTATAAATGTCCATAGGATTTTAATAAATGTCAATTGAAAAATAAATACATTTTGTTCTCGTGTCAGTATAGAGGATAATATTCATTATTGGGAATTTGATCTTCAACATAAAATTGAATAAAGAATGCAGTCTAGAACCCAGTGGCTGAAATCATAGTTTTCTCTACTTAAGATAATTATGCCAAATGCACTCATTTAGTTTAATGACTGTATTATTATACTGTGGATTACAGTATAATAATATAATGTATATTATACTATATTATAATGTAGTATTATACTATATAATACTATACTGATCATACTATGTTACAAATCTTAAAATAGAATGTTGAACACACATGCAAACATATAAACAAAAATCTAAGTTTTCATGATAATAATTTTTTAGTTGCTTCCCCATCTAGTTCATGGAACCGTTCATGGAAAGATGAAACTTCAATAGACCCACATAGAATGACCTACATAAGTACTTCAAATATTTAAAAAAAGAAACTGAAGAAAAAGATTACATTAAACCCTTAAGTTTCTACAGCTGCCTAAGATGAGTTTTTAGGCTCATTAGAAGTTTATTAAATGAGTCAATTTTATATTTTCTATAATGCTTTCTTCAAAACTTTTATTGTGTCATATGCTTTTAATCCATAGTATAATAATATAGTTATTAAATTAAATGACTGCATGAGGCATAATTATCTTAAGTAGGGAAAACTATAATTTCAGCCCCTTGGTTCCAGGCTGCATCCTTTATCCAATTTTATGTTGAAGATCAAATTTCCCTTTGCTGTGAGCTAAAGTTCTTGACCTATCCATTTTGTAGCTTTAGAGAACTTGCCAGGACACTATAGGAAAGAGCCACTAAAAAAGAAAGCATATCATTTAAGAGTAGCTGAATTGTGTTGTATTAGATGATTATGATGTTTTTGAGTATCCACCCTGGAAACATTCTCTCTAAAGTTATCTTATTTTCATGAAATGTGCCAACCAGTGATGTAATTAGGCATAAAGAGCAGAGAGCCACAAGAAGACCTTTGTAACACGCTGGAAAAGTTGTAGCAAGGTTAAACCCCAGCCCAGGCATCACTGTAAATCAAGGCACACATTTCGAAGGAAAAGAAACTTGACAATGGAAAAGAGCAGGTGCACATTCCTTTGCCTTTAACAATCTCCCCCTTGTGGCCAGAGTGTGAATAAGCACATGAGCTGTGACCTTGGACATGACTTTCTTTCGAGTTCAATGGCAGTACCTCACCTAAATCGATCATGAGTTCCTCTCTGTAAAGTAAACTTGGTGCCTGTAAAACTTAATTTACTCAATTAGCAAATGTCAATCACAACTTTTGGCAAAAGTGCGTGCCCATCCCACAGCTGACTAGAACTTACTCTTTTAAGAGAATAAGATCTGGATATATACTCCTCCCAGAGCTACCAGACCTGTAAAGTGAAGAGAGCTCCTGTCTCAAAGAAGGTTGTGGGAATTAAATGCAAAGTGCCTAGAACAATGTTGCATGTGTAAATGCATAATAAATACTCACTATTCATCTTTACTGCCAATTTGTGGAAAAGTGTTGTTTTTTTTTTTTTTTTTTTCCAGAAAACCCTTTGGACTAGAGCCTCTAATCAAAAGAACAGAAAGTGTCAGACTAACTAAAATTCCATTACACAATAATGTACATTACAGACAAACCAAGTTCTGATCTAGAAACAAAAAAGTGTTTGTTTTGGGGGTAAAATGCATGAAAATCTCCTATAAATGAAACTTTATTTGGATCAAGTAAAGATGCTGGATGGAACTCAGAAGATTAGGCAAAGTCTGTAATATCAGTTGGTGCTATCAAAACATTATGCATCAGATCATAGAAAAATATATTGCTCTTTTATTTCATTTAAATTTATTAAGCACTAAAAAAATCATAAATAAATATTCAGACCCATTCAGCAATTTGATTTAAGATTATACTAATTAGAAGGATTTAAATACAAGTCAAGTCTGCTTCATTGTTTGATGAACTAATAAAAATCCATCTGGACTATGGGCATGATAACAAAATTAAAGATACATATCAGCATCGAAATGAGCACCTAGATACCAGAAGATTAATATCTTTCAACTCCTGCTTTGTCGAATTATTCACATCTCTGTAGCCTTTTTATAATTTCTTAGAGCTTTAGAAAGGCTTAATAGTTGAGAATAATACATGTGATAGAATGAAATAATCCAAATGTGTATTTCTTGTTTTATAGACAATGATCTCGCTATGTTCAATTTGCCAAGCTTTTATTGAGAAACTAAGTTCTGTGCTAAGGGGGCATTGGTAACACAGAGATGAATAGCATATGGCTCCCATCTCCAAGGAGATGAGAGAGACATGCAAAAAAAATAATTAAAATAGCAAGTGGCATATGCAATTGAAGAAATATTTGCAGGGAGCATAGGCTGTAAAAATGCTGTCTCTGAGTGAGAAAGACAAGGGATATTTAAGCAGAAGAATGATAGTTCCTGGGAAGACTAAGAACATTTTATGAAGACAAAGAAAAAAGAGCTTTGCAGGAAATTGTACAGTAGCAAGAAGCAGTCAGCTACATTGGGAAGTCTTCAAGCAGTTCTGCTTGGCTGATACACAGTTTGATGCTTTTGCCACTGTCACACCTTGGATTTTACATAACTAAAATAAAAACTGTTTTGATTCTTAGTTCTGACATTTCCCAGCATACCTTGTCATTAAGTCCTGTTACTTTATACCCAAAGGGTCTGGATAACTTTACACCAAAAGAAGAACATACAGACACTACTGTTCACATAAAAATGAACCATAAAACACAATGATTACATAATATTCTCCCCAATTTCTTTTATGACATTTAAAATTTGTACAGTAATTTGTCTAATTTCCTTCTGGTAAATACTATGCAAGTTTGATAAATTTTTTGAGTTTCTTTTGCCTAGCTTTCATTCTACATCCACATTGAATTCTACATTGAATCCATTGAATACTGAATGAGTAAAGTGGTTATAGGTAAATGTATAGTGTATTCTGGATGGAAAAAAATAGCTTGCTATTTTTACATAGTATACTTTTGTACCTCACCAAGGCTTTACACCTTTGGAAGAACAAGGGATTAATACTCTGAGTAAAAATATTGACGGCCTCAAGTATATTAAAAGCTGCAGAGACAGAAGGTAATAAATATTGTTAAAATGCTTCATAGTCAGCAGGTAAAAAACTAAGCTGGACATGGAAAATATAAAGAAGCATTTATAAGAGTAAGTGAGACATACCCTGAAATTTCCAAAACTGTATAGAAAAAATCCAGAGACTGGGTCAAAACTATTACTCATGTAAGGAAACAACTAAGGGAATTAACTGTTAATTTAATACCATTTATACTTATATGCAGGAAGTCTTAAATAATTCAAGCCACATATTTTTTTACAGCAACAGGAAAGATGGAAGCAGCAATGAAAATGTATTCCAGGGCTATTATACAAGAAAACCTCAAGAACTTTAGATACCTTTGATCCTCAGAAGAATAGTGTGAGGTGGGTGCCGTTGTCCCTATAATTCCAGTATGAAAAATGAAATATAGACACCTTAAGTACTTTGTCTCTGATCATGCATATAGTAAACAACAGAGCTGGGTTGGGACTAGGACCATCTAATCTCAAAGTCTCTGCTTCTTCTCATAAGATATGAGATAAGATATGGAGGCCCAGCTGTTACCCAGTTTATAGCTTAAAGTGGAGTACTAAGGAATGAGACCACCAGACCCAAAAAACATAACGGGCAAGAACATTCTCAATTTTTCTTGAAGCCTCAGAATTAAAGTTTCCAGATTTAGCAAGTAAAAATACAAATGCCAGTTAAATTTGAATTTCAGATAGGCAATGAATACTTTTTAGTATAGATACATCCCAAACATTTTATGCTAAATATTTTATTTGTGGTATATCTGAAATTCAAATTTAACTGGATGTTCTGTATTTTATCTGGTCAATCATACTCAATACAAGCGATTATGCTACTTCTTGTATTAGTTTGTTTTAAACATGTTAAAATTGACAAAAGTGTTCAGTGTTGACATTCTGACTCAAATGGCTATTTCTTCAAAGCATTAGATAATAGCTATGTTTTCCATGCTGTTTTCACGGAAGCAGCCAGCAAATACACCCAGAATTTTCTGTGAATTGTTGAGTGTAGCTACAAAATAGATCAAATACTGCAAAAAAGGCTTCAGAGAAGTTTTAGTCATCCTGTGTACCTCAATCGTAAGCTATTCCAGGGAATCTCTAGCATGTGATTCACTCTGAAAACAAAAACAAGAGAAATAATTGGTGTTTACTGAGGCTAGTGTTTGTCAGCTCATACCTAGCTACCATTTCATTTTATCCCACACTGAAACCCAGCTTCCTCCTAACATGGGTGGACAAAAGATGAGATCATCTTATCTAACAGGCACTATAGCAACAGGAAAACTTGGTGCTTTTGGAATGTGAAATTACTGAGTTTGACATGAAACTAAGAAACTGGGGTTCACATTGACTTCCTAGAGTTTAAGAATGTCTGATCTAATCAAAATGCTAAATTAGATTTCACGCACTCAGCCTCTTTATCTTTATTTTCTTGAAGATTTTGAGCATGAATAGGCTTAAAGAAGCGTCGAGCCATTGCGGAACCACTGCAACCTCTGCCATGATTGCAATTGCCAGGGTATGTGATTGCACAAGTAAGTAGCATTGTCATCCTGGTCTTTTCCCAAAATTTGTTTTGAATCATGTGTAAGTTCTGTGACCCCTCTATGCAAGCAGAATAGAGGTTGATAGCCTATGGTTTGGAGCCTGACTGTGTGGTATCAAATCCTGACTGTGCTAATGCATATATATACACACACATATATATACACACTATATATATTTTATATATATGTATGTACATATACATTATATACACACATTATACGCATACATACATGTGTATATATGTATATATGTATATGATATTATATATATGTATATAATCAAAGTGTATCATTTTGGTTTTACCTCGCTAGGATTGTTAGGAGGATTGAAAGCATTTAGAAGAGTGCTAGATATATATATAGTAAGTTCTTAATACATGTTACTTATTTTGTTTCTTTAGCAAAACTAGTCCTATTGCATATGATATTTTATAAAGATAAACTTCAATAATTAACCTTGTGACTGGAAACAACATAGAAAACATTCTGGATCTCAATTAATTTCCTAATGGAAAGATGAGGAAATCTCAAAAATGATCCTTAAATAGTGAATGCCAAAATAATCTATGATAATTTACAATTACAATTGCTAGTGATCATTGTAATAAAATATCTTTGAAGGATGTCTCAGATGTAAAAAAAATATATTAAGAGTTACTTTGGGAAATTGGGTTATAGATAATAAAGTTAACTTCTGCCACTCACTGAGGATGTTTCTATCTACATCCTCTAGTATCTAATCATTCGTTAGTGTATTATCACTCTTGAGAGCTCAGATACATATAGAATGCATTATATAGTAAAATCTCTAAAATTGTAACAAGAGAAACCAAAGGATCCAAGAGGCATAGTGCTTTGTTCAAGTTCAGTCAGCAAATTGGTGACTATAGCAGCATCACCCAAGATGGCCCCCAAGGGTCCCTGTCTCCTGGTAATCATGTCCTTATATAAATTTTTCCTGTTGCATATGGGCTGGACTTAGTAATTTGCTTCTAATAAATGTAATAAGTGGAAGCACTAGTATGATTTTTTTCTCTATATCCCTTTCCTACTTTGTTGGATGCCAGCTGCCAAGTCAGGAACAGCCAAAAGAAGAGGCCCAATTGGCAAGGAAATGTAGTCTCCATCTCCTGCCGACAGCCACGGGAGTGAGTGAGTTTGAAAACAGACCCCCTATCCCCAGTCAAGTCTTCAGATGAGTGGTGTCCCAGGCAACACGTTTATTATAAGCTCAGGGGAAACTCAGAATCATCCAGCTATGCTGCTCCCAGATTCCTGGCCTTCAGAAACTGTGTGAGATAAAAAATTTTTGTTGTTTTAAAATGTTAATATTCAGGTAAATTTGTTATGCATCAACAGAGTAATAATGATACGAAGGCAGAGCTGTTATCAGAGGCTCATGTTCTTGACAGAAATTTCTTGAGTAAAGGGTGGAATCACTATTGTTTGTTTTCAGGTTTTAACAACACACTTGAATGATATAAAGAAAGTTAAAATTATTAGTTAAAATAGTTCAATTATTAGCTCAAAGTTGAAATTATCATTTTTAATGGGCCATTACTCAGTCACAGGGATGGAAAGCACTGATGGCACTCTGCATTTACCAAACCACTTTGGCCACAGTTAGCATTTCTGGCTATTTACTGAGGCTCCACCTAATCAGGGCAGATCTTATATCCACCTCTCCTGTGGGGTGAATAAAAACTTCTTACAATCCCTGCAGTTGATAACAACTTTGCAAACAACATTCACAGGTGTATTGGATTCTTTATATTGTGACAACAGAACCTCAGACTGAGTACTTAAAAGAGATTCTATTTTTCAGACAAAAAACTATTTACCTAGCAATCTTTTCAAGTAGATCAGTGTTGTAATCATGGCTTGCCACATGAGGAAGCATGCTAAACAGTCCCTCCTTGTTCATTAAAAATATCAGGCTTAGACAAGCATAAAAATGAAGGTAACCATGAATCCATGCCAAAGTCCAAGAGGCAATATGTCATCACTGGTGAACAGGTGGAGAAAACCTCCTACGAGTTGATTTTCATGAGATTTCACAAACTTCAAGCCACAGCCAAAGCTGGCCGTGACTTCCTAGACGGAGAAAAGAGAGCGAATACCAGCACAAGGTTGTCAAGGGAAGGGGACAATTCTGATGACAGCCTGGCATCCACATTCAAATAGTTTCCCAGGTATCTCCCATTTGTATTCCCTTTGGGATCCATAACAGAGGGGACCTGAATAAAACATGAAACAATGTTGTGTCACTAAAAACTGTCAGATATTGGGAGCACTGCCTGGAATTCATTTAGCAGAGTGGAGTACTAACAAAAATTAACCTGTGAATTGTGACATGTTGGGGATGCCTCCAGGAGGGGTGCAGTGGCACTTATACCAGAGAAGAGGATACACTAGCACAACAAAATGTGATGGAGATACCCTTTGGAGTATTTCAGTGTCCAGAGAGCAGTGTAATCCCCCAGAAATGGCTTGTTTTGTAAGCAAATGTAAAGCAACCTCTGGATACTCCCAGGAACATTTTGGAGGTGGAGCCTTTCCAAAGTAGAGACAAGGGCCAATGGAATCTGAGTAATTAAAATTGCCATGACTATAGAAGTGTTTCCATGCCCATGAGGCCTGGGAAGAATCAGGTTTCATGTATATGCATATTTTAAACAGAAAGCCGAGAAAGGAAGAAAGAAGAAAGGCAGTTTCTAAGAATTAGGATAGATAGATTACGTCCTTGCAACAGGTATAAGGACTTCTAAGGGAGATATACTGCAACTACAAAGACACAAGGCTTAGTAACTTCATATTATAATCTAATATATAAAGAGCATATAGTATACCATCTTAGTATACAGAGATCCTGCATTATATTTGATTTCTATTGGTGTTTTAACAAATTACAACAAACTTAGCTGCTTAAAACAACAAAAAATCATTAAATTACAGTTCTGGAGATCAGAAGTCCAAAATCAGTGTCAGTGGGTGAAAATCAAGGTGTTGGCAGGCCTGCATGCCTTATGTAGACCCTAGGGGAGAGTCCGATCTCTTGCCTTCTGTAGCTTCTGGACCCTGACTATGTTCCCTGGCTCACAGACCCTCCTCAATCTTAAAAACCAGCTGGGTAGCATCTTCTCTTTTCTTTGACCTCTACTTCTGTGTTTACATTGTCTCTCTCCAATTTTGATCCTCCTGTCTCCCTCTTATAAGGATGCTTGTGATTATAATACATTGGCTGACCCAGATAATTCTGAATAATCTTCCTATCTCAAGATCATTAATTATATCTGCAAATTCTCTTTTACCATGTAAGACAACATATTCACACATTCTGAGGATTAGGACTTAAACACTGTTGGAATGGGGAGTGTATTAGTCTGTTTTCACGTTGCTGATAAAGACATAACCAAGACTGCACAATTTACAGAAGAAAATGGTTTAATGGACTTACAGTTCCACATGGCTGGGGAAGCCTCACAATCATGACAGAAGGCAAGGAGGACCAAGTCACATCTGACATGGATGGCAGCAAGCAAAGAGAGCTTGTGCAGAGAAACTCTCCCTAATAAAACATCAGATCTTGTGAGACTTATTCACTGTCACGAGAACAGCGTGGGAAAGACCTGCCCCCATGATTCAATTACCTCCCACTGGGTTCCTCCCACAACATGTGGGGATTCAAGATGAGATTTGGATGGGGACACAGCCAAACCGTATCAGGGACGTTGTGTATTCAGCTACCACGTGCATATACAGGAGCCATGAATTTATACCCCATAACAAATTATTTCCTCTTCCATTTTTTCCTCATCCCCAGTGTGTAAATTTTCTTGTTCATTGCTTTATTTTCTTTTGGTTTAAATACTCGGAATTTCAAGTTAAAGCCCCCTTTAAAAATCCCACCTCTGATTTAATTTTTAGATCAGTGATTTATTAGATAGGGATTTATTTGTTTTTACTGGTATACAATAAAGGATATTATTACTGAATTATGAAATGCTGTAAGATCCATCTATTTCAACTGAAGGAGTACGCAGCTATGTGACTCCTGCTGAGAAACCAAGGTTTTACAATTTTCATGGTGGCTCTTTCTTTCCATTGTGGTTTCCCTGTATCATTTCTTCCTGAATATAATAACATCATCATCGTTAATTATCATTACACCTCATCTACCAGCTTGTGATTATTTTTCCTTCTTCAATTCTCATTTCTCATATTTTTTTCTGCAACAGTGAACAAGCTTAAATTAACCTTCCTATTTACTATATGTTTACAGTTTGAAACATTCTTCATTTTACAAAGCCTCTTTTTTTTTTTTTTAAACCCTGCTTTCTTGGGGACATATATAAAACTAAAGAACTTCAAAATTGTCAAATTTCTGCTGTGCAAATCTCATTCTAGCACTACAACTTCTGTTCAAACAAATCACAAGTGTTTCTATCCTCCACATCCCAAAAGAGCTAGACAAAAGAAATCCTCTGTTTAGTAACCTGGCCTTGTTTCATGAGCTTTTTTCAAAGGACCACATCCTAATCTGCTAACACTAAGGTAACTACATAACGTTACAGTGGATGGAAATCTGTCCAATTACACATTTTCACAGGCCTGCTATTAAGTTTCAAATAATTGCTCAATTCTTGCATAACACGAGCTATTAACATAGCTTATCACGTAGCATGCCAGTATTGAATTTCCATCTAAGGGGTTATTTAATAATGGCATTGAAATAAAAAAATGAAATCTCTAGACCCTGAGCAATATCACTGCTTTTACATGCTCTGCAGTCTGTAATAGGCTATTAGATAATAGATAGTAATGTATTCTGGAGGAACAGGTCCATTGACAATGAATAAAGGGCATGATTTTATTCTTGCTTCACAAAGAATGATGTCTGTATCTTTTGTAAAAGAATTATTGTCTTCAAAAGCTTTCAGACTTATATCATTTTGCAGCTGGCATATACCTCCAGTTCTGGACATCTTAAGAGAGCCAGAAACATTCTAGAATATATACAAAAATATCTCGGAACATGGATGTTTTGAAATGTTAAAATCATGAAGAATTGTAAGTTAATATTATTAACATCTTACATATCTAATGAAGAATAAGGAAGAAAGGAACTATTTCTTGAATTTCAGTTACAAGATTTAGAGTATATAATTTTAAAACATATTTCCTACTAATAAAGCAAATATTCACAGTACAAATGTTTTAAATTTTTAATTAAAATTAAAATTTTAATTAAAAAAAATTTTAATATATATAGATATATATGTTTTTGTGTATGTCTCTAAGTTACTCAAATATTTAATACCAGGACAATTTCTGTAGAAATATTAATACATTTGTACTATGTTTTAAATGCTCAAAAATAAATACATTAATAATTCTCAAAGAAGTTCACTCTGATTTTTCTGTGATTAGTCAAACACTCGAGGGCAGTGCGTATGGAATTATTAACACCTCCAAGAGCCAGAGCTATCAGAACCTAAGCCAAGCACACTCCATTTCTGTGCCTCACTCACCCTGTAGCTCTTTACCATAAGAGGCAATTTGAAAAAAGACACTTTGCTTTTGTTTAAATATCCTAATGTACTCTCAAGTTACTATGGTGATACCCCTGGGACTTGTAAGGATCTAAAAGTGGCATGAGCTTCCTGTGTATGTTCATCATTTAAAATGCTTATCTGATAAAAGACAAGTCATTAAACATATTCGAAAATTTAAGAATTTAAAGTATTGAGTTAAAAGAAAAAAAAAAAAAACAGTAAAGAAACTTTCCATGCCCTTTACAGATATCAAAGAGATTTTGAGTGTGATACTCCCCTTTCATTTGCAAAAATCATTTGAATGCTAAATATTGAATCTCACTACAGCTTAGCCATGTCTTTTAGTTTACGCTAGTATAGGACAAACTGCCTTTGACATTTTGAAGCAACATAATGAGTATTGTCAGTTCATGTTTTTTAACAGATTTTGAAGACGAAACAAAGAAACTAAAAGATAAAAGAACTATTTTGATTATTTGGAGACAGACCATTGTGGCCATCAGAACATTGTCCACTAGTTTGAGAATTAACCTCATTAAAAAACAAAGATATATTGCAGCAATTGTTTTAAAACAAAAGAGAGGTCTCTTTTATTAAAACATCACACAGGCTACAAAATCAGAAAACTGATTGACCAAGAAGAGAAGATCTGTCTGAATTTTAAAAAGAAAATTAAGCACAGGATCACGGTTTGCCCATCTATCACAGCAAAAGTTATTTTAGCAAAATAATGAAGACAATGACCTTGTTTCCATGCAAAACCTGGATTGGGTTACTTTGCAAATTCAGTCAGCTCCATTAACAGCAACAACTTCAAAAAGTGTGAAAATATATTCAGTGAGCTTCTTGAAGTTGGCTTATCTATCTTATACATAAATGGTGTATTTGGTTTGGAAGTATCACACATATTATGGATGCAAGGACAGAGTAAAAGCAGTTTTCAAAGAAAATTAGAAATAAAGATCGATGTGTTCTCTCACAGTTTTAGCCTAGAGCTGAGATGTCCTAAAGATTCTATGATACAGAATTTGTTTCAAGGTATTCTATTTGTATGAAAGATGAGGAAATATTAACATCCTTTTCTGTTTTGGGGGGGTGGTACCTAAATAAAATGTATTAATATCACAATCAGGAAACTCACTGGGAAGGTTCATTTCAAGTATAGAGAACTAACTTTGAATATATGTACATGTATTTATATGTCACTCATCACTTGATATATCACATGCATTCATAATAGAAAACTTTTATTAACTTTATTCACAGAGGTGAGATTTTTAATTGTTGTTTTTTAATACAGTGAGACAGTTGTATCCCTCTGCTGTTAGAGGTGGCAGTTGGCACAGACCTAATTCTGGGTGCTCATTCCAGCATAGTACAACTCGTTTCATTATGTGGGAAAAAGTTATTTTGCCTCTCTAGGTTTTAATTTTTTTTCTGTGTGAAACAAGTTTAGCAGCGTGTTTCTTAAAAAAAAAAATCGGAATTTTCTGTTCGTTTATGAAATTCGCGGCCAATAACCACTGTGAACATCTATTACATAAGTTGATATCCCTAGAGGGTTTTGTTTGGCTGTTTAACTAAAGAAAGAAAGATGCTGTTTGTTTTTGGTTTTGCTGTATTTCACCCCACCCCACAGAGGGGCAGCAGAAGGGAGAGGAAGGAAAGCTGAGTTTCCCCTCATCCTCACCACCTTCCTCTGTCTTACTTTACCAGGTTTGTGTGACTAATTTGAAGCTCTAAAGAAATTAGAAGTAAATATCTAGCAGCTGAATAAGATCTGTTCATAAAATGCTGGGAGAATCTACTTCCCTTAGGATGTGCCACTTGAGGGCTCTTCTATGGCGAGAGAGAGATTTCACCATCTTAACAGCAGTACCCCAACATGAGCTTCACCCTCAAAAACACACTCATACCTTCCACTGCAGACCTCACTACATCAGGAGCAGGCAGGCATGGAGAGACAGCCATGCCACATGGAAGAACATTCCTTGAAAAATGCCTGAAGAATGATGTCCTGCTGCAGAACAGAGAAGAACACATGTGGCCTGCGATGTATTTTTATGGGGTGCTCCAAGATAATCAGTTGTTAAGGGATGAACAAGAATGGACTAAGGTCTTGCATCAGGAGATAGGGAGCTAATAGCCATTTTTTTTTATTACTTTAATGAAATCTCATTTGTACCCAGAGATTAGTGCAACTTGCATACAATACAGATTATAATGTTATTCTCAATTGGCCACACAGACAGGTTTTGAAATACCTAAACAATGCCCTAAAACTGTCAGAACGGAGGAAATCTAATCTATAGAAAGTGCCAGAGTGCAGGGAAAATTCATGCTCTTAAGAGTTTATTATCTAGTATGTGTAATGAAAAAAAGAGTCTTGGAGAGGAGCATGGAGACCTGAGCTATGGCTTTGAGTCTGTCATTGTGTGAAATTAGAGCTGTCCCTTCCTCTCTGTAGGCCTCTTCCCAAATAGTCCAAGACCTTAGTTTCCTTCTATGTTAAGTGAGGAGCTGAGCTCAATGAAATGAAGGTACTCTTATTGCTCTAATTGTATTCTTGTAGTTGGACAGACAAAATCTTATAGAATAGAAAAGAATCTGATAGAATAGACAGAAAATAATAACCAACAATGCAAAGCTGTATATGATGAAATGTTAAATTGTGTGCTGAGGACTAAGAGTATTTATAAAAGTTCAAATTAGCTTACCAAGTTGAGAGTTCTTTGAGGGCAGGGACAATGTCAAAGTTATCTTTCAATCATTGGTAGTTAACACTGCCTAGTACACAGAATCTATTTAATTAGACTATTTTAATAATTCCAGTGAATAAATGACATTAAGATGCATGCAAAATTATTTGTGTTTTACCAAATACATCGAAAAGCCTAAACTCAATAAAAACAAGATTAGTTGAAGATTTTTTTTCTTTAAGAATGTTGAATATAGGCCCCAAGTCTCTTCTGACTTGTAGGGTTTCATCTGAGAGGTCTGTTTGTTAGCCTGGTAGGATTCCCTACGTAGGTGACCTGCTCTTTCTTTCTAGCTGCATTTTACATTCTTTTTTTCATTTAAACATTAGAAAATTTGATGATTAGGTGTCTTAGGGATGATCTTCTTGTGTAGAATCTTGCAGCAGTTCTCTGTATTTCCTGAATTTGATTGCTGGTCTCTCTCTCAAGCTTGGGGAAGTTGTCACGGATGTTATCTCAAAATACGTTTTCCAAGTTGTTTGCTTTCTCACTCTCTCTTTCAGGGATGCCAGTGATTTATAGATTTGGCTTCTTTACATAATCCCATTAATATGGCATGGCAATCTCATGTCGAATTGTCATCTTCACTTGTCAAGGGAGGGGCCTGGTAAGAGGTGATTGAATCCTGGCTGGACATCCCCCTTGCTGTTCTCATGATGGTGGGTGAGTTCTCATGAGATTTAATTGTTTGAAAGTGTGTGTCCCATCCCCTTTCACTCTCTGTCTCTCTTGTCACCATGTGAAGAAGGTCCTTGCTTACTCTTTGTATATTGCCATGATTGTAACTTTCCTAAGGCCTCTGTGAGTCAGTTAAACTTATTTTTTTCATAAATTGTTCAGTCACAGGCAGTTCTTTATAGCAGTATGAAAATGACTAATACAGAAAATTGGTACCAGGAAATATGGGGCATTGTTATCAAGATGCCTGAATATGTGGAAGCAGCTTTGGAACTGGGTAATGGGTGGAGGTTGGAACACTTTGCAGAGCTCAGAAGTTGACAGGAAGATATGGGAAAGTTTGGAACTTCCTAGAAACTTGTTGAATGGTTTTGGGCAAAATGCTGATAGTGGTATGAAAAATGACATCCAGGCTGAGGTGATCTCAGATGGAGATGAGGAACTTATTGGGAACTGGAGTAAGGTCAGTTTTGCTATGCTTTAGCAAAGGGACTGGAAGTATTCTGCCCCTCTTCTAGACATCTGTGGAACTTTGAAATTGAGAGAGATGATTTAGGGTATCTAGAAGAAGAAATTTCTAAGCAGCAAAGCATTCAATATTTGGCCTGGCTGTTCCTATCAGTGTATAGTCATTTGAATTCACAAAGAAATAGTCTGAAATTAGAATTTATGTTTAAAAGAGAAGCAGAGCATAAAAGTTTGGAAAATTTTCAATCTGACCATGTGGTAGAAAAGAAAAACCCATTTTCTGGGGGGAAATTCAAGCCAGCTGTAGAAATGTGTATAAGTAAAAATAAGCCAAATATTAATAGCCACGACGATGGGAAAAATGTCTTCAGAGCATGTGAGAGAACTTCCTGGCCGGCCCTTCCATCACAAGCCTAGAAGCTCAGGAGGAAAAATTGGTTTCATGGGCCAGGCTCAGGGCCCCTGGGGCTCTTTGCAGCCTTGGGACATGACACCCTGTGTCTCAGACGTTCCAGCTTCAGCCATGGCTAGAAGTGGCCAAGGTACACCTAGGGCCATTGCTTTAGAGGGTGTGTGCCCTATGGATTGGTGGCTTTCATGTGGTGTTGGGCTTTTGGGTATGCAGAAGGCAAGAGTTGAGGTTTGAAAGCCTCTATCTAGATTTCAGAGGATGTATGGAAATGCCTGGATGCCAGGCAGAAGTCTGCTGCAGGAGAGGAGCCCTCATGGAGAACTTTTACTAGGGCAGAGCAGAGGCGAAATGTGGGGTTGGAGCTCTAGCACAGAGTCCCCATGGGAAAGCTGTGAGAAGAGGGCCACTGTCCTCCAGACCCCACAATGGTAAATCCACCAACACCTCACACTGTGTGCCTGGAAAAGGCACTCAATGCCAGCCACTGAAAGCAGCCATGAGGGCTGTACCCTGCAAAGCCAAAGACACAGAGTTGCCCAAGGTTTGGGAGCCCACCCCTTGCCTCAGCGTGCCCCCAATATGAGACATAGAGACAAAAGTGCTTATTTCAGAGCTTTAAATTTTAATGACTGCCCTGCTAATTTTCAGACTTTCATGGAGCCTATAGTGCCTTTGTTTTGACCAATGTCTCCCCTTTGGAGTGAGAACATTTATCCAATGCAGGTAACCCCATTGTATATTGGAAGTAACTAACTCGTTTTTTATTTTACAGGCTCATAGGCAGAAGGGACTTGCCTTGTCCCTTGAGACTAATTTAGACTTGGACTTTTGAGTTAATGCTGGAATGAGTTAAGACTTTAGGGGACTGTTGGGAAGGCATGATAGCATTTTGAAATTTGAGAAAGACATAAAATTTTGGAAGTGCAGGGGCAGTATAATATGGTCTGGCTCCATTTCCCCACCCAAATCTCATCTTGAATTGTATTCCCCATGTTGCAAGGGAAGGGCTTGGTGGGAGGTAATTGAATCAGGGTGGTTGGTGGACTTTCCCCTTGCTGTTCTCATGATAGAGAATGAGTTCTCAGAAGGCATGGTTGTTTGAAAGTGTGTGCACTTCCCTTTTTGCTTTTTCTCTCCTGCTCCACCATGGGAAAATATACTTTGCTTCCCCTTTGCCTTCCTCCATGACTGTGAGTTTCCCCAGTCATGTAGAACTGTGAGTCAATTAAACCTCTTTTCATAAGTTACCCCATCTCTGGTAGTTCCTTATAGCACTGTGAGACTGATGAATACACCCACATTTTTTGGAGGTTTTTTTCCTTCCTTTTTATTATTTTTTCTTTGTTTTTGTCTTACTGTCTTATTTGAGAGAGTCTTTCCTCAACTTGGCTTATTCTGCTGTTAATACTTGTGATTCCATTGTGAAATTCTTGCATTGTGTTATTCAGCTCTGTTAGACCTGTTAGCTTCTATTTTACACAAACTATTTAGTCCCTCTGCCATTCTTAATAGAACTAGAAAAGGCTATTTTAAAATTCATATGGTACCCAAAAATAGCTTGAATAGCTAACAATGCAATCCTAGCCAAAAAGAATAAAGCTGGAGGGATCACATTACTTGACTTCAAACTATATTACATGTCTATAGTAACCAAAACAAGATGGTACTGGTACAAAAACAGGTACATAGACCAGTGGAACAGAATAGAGAGCCCAGAAATAAGGCTACACACCTACAACCATATGATCTTCAACAAAGCTGGCAAAAACAAGCAATGGGAGAATGAATCCTTATTTAATAAATTATACTGGGATAACTGGCTAGCCATATGCAGAAGATTAAAGCTGGACCTTCCTTATACCTTATAAAAAATTAAGATAGGCTAAAGATTTAAATGTGAAACTCAAAACTATATAAAAACCCTGGAAGACAACCTAGGCAAGACCATCCTGCACATAGATATGGACAAAGATTTCATGAAAAAGATACCAAAAACAATCACAAAAAAGCTAAAATTGACAATTGGGACATAATTAAACTTAAGAGCTTCTGCACAGCAAAAAGAAACTACCAACAGGGTAAACAGACAACCTACACAGAGGGAGAAATATTTTGCAAACTATGCATCTGACAAAGGCCTGATATATAGCACCTATAAGAAACTTAAACCAATGTAGAAGTGTAGAGGACTACGTGCTCGCAAACAGGGAGTTCCTGATAAGTCCTGCTCTTGCAAACGAAGCAGGGCGTTCCTTCCCTGCAAACAGGGAGGACAAAGGAGCCAGCTGCTAACAGCAGACCCTGGGGGCTTGTTTATGTGTAAACATCTTGAAAATCCAGAAAGTCAGGGAAAGGTCAGAAAAACAACAATGTGTCTTGTGACTTGGCAACATTCCACAAATGACTGTATAAAATAAAGCAGAGCGCACCATTCGAGGTGGCTGCCATGTTTGTCTTGTCTTGTGTTGTCTTGTGTATTCATTCCTTTGTTTAGGAAACACGCAGACCCCAACATAGAAGAGAAAAACAACCCCATTGAAATGTGGACAAAACATAAACAGACACTTTTTAACAGTAGACATATATGCAGCCAACAAGCACATGAAAAAAAGCTCAATATCAGTGGTTACTAGAGAAACACAAATCAAATCCACGATGAGGCACCATCTCACACTTCTCAGATGGCTATTACTAAAAAGTCAAAAAATAACTGATGCTGGAGATGTTGTGGAGAAAAGGGAACACTTATACACTTTTGGCTGGAGTGTAAATTAGTTCAACCATTGTGGAAAGCATTGTGGCGATTTCTCAAAGAGCTAAAAGCAGAACTACCATTTGACCCAGGAATCCCATTACTGGATATATGCCCAGAGGAATATAAATCATTCTACTATGAAGACACATGCATGTGAATGTTCATTGCAGTCCTATTCACAATAGCAAATATATGGAAACAATCTAAAAGCCCATGAATAACAGATTGGATGAAGAAAATATGGTACATATACACCAGGGAACACTATGCATCCATTAAAAATTGAGATCATATTTTTTTGTGGAAACAAGGATGGAGCTAGAAGCCACTATACTTAGGAAACTAATGCAGGAATAGAAAACCAAATACTGCATGTTCTTATTTATAAGTGGAAGCTAATTGATGAGAACTTATTGTGTTAGACCATTTTCATCCTATGGATAAAGACAAACCTGAGACTGGGCAATTTACAAAAGAAAGTCTCTAGAAAGTTCCAAACATTCCCACATTTTCCTATCTTCTGAGCCCTCCAAACTGTTCCAACTCCCACCTGTTACCAAGTTCCAAAGTCATTTCCACATTTTTGGGTATCTTTTTAACAGTGCCCCAATTTACTATATTAGTCCATTGCTGCAGATAAAGACTTACCTGAGACTGGGCAATTTACAGAATAAAGAGGTTTAATTGGACTTACAGTTCCATGTGGCTGGAGAAGCTTCATAATCATGGCAGAAGACAAGGAGAAGCAAATCATATCTTACATGGATGGCATCAAGCAAAGAAAGAGCTTGTGCAGGAAAATTCCCCCTTAAACTAACCATCAGATCTCATGAGACTTACTATCATTAGAACAGCATGGGAAAGACCTGCCCACATGATTCACTTACCTCCCACTGGGCCCCTCCCACAACAAGTGGAAATTCAAGATAAGATTTGGGTGGGGACACAGTAAAACTGTATCACTTGTGAACACAAAGAAGAAAACAATAGACACTGGAGTCTTTTTCAGAGTAGAGGGTGGGAAGAAGGAAATAAATATAAAAGAAAACTATTGCATACTAAGCCTCACACCTGGGTGATGTAATCTGTACAGCAAAGCCCTATGACACAAATTTACATATGTAACAAACCTTCACATGTACCCCTGAAACTAAAATAAAAGTAAAAAATAAAACCCAAGAAACATACATTAAGCACTTAACATATTCTAGGCACTGGGCTAAGTATTTTTATGTAAGCTTAATGTTCACAGATTCCCCCTAAATTAGGTACTGTTGTTAATTCTTTTTAAATAAATGAGACAACTGAGACTAGAAAAAGAATCAAAACCATGCCTTAATATGAAGACAATGATCTTTACACGTGTCTTGTTTTCTCATCCATGATGATGACTTTCACTCGATTTACACATACTTCCTACTACTGAATTGAATTCATGTACTCTGGATAAATGTCTCAACCATTCTCCATTGTAAATATTTCCCCTCAATGTGGCTCCTAGATTTAATCTATAACTGCATGGAGGCAGTTTACCACATTACATGTAAACCCATATACACATGTCCTAACCCTTGAACACGAACTTGATAAGAAAGTATGACTAAATAAGAAAAAACAGTGTTTACTCATTTTCATGTTTCAGCACTTGCATTGCTGTAGCAACAAAAATAGAAAGTGGTTTTTATTGTCACATTAATTAATTTCAATCTCTGCTTACCGAATGGATGACCTGCTTACTGAAAGGAAGATATCTCCTTAGCTGCAGTTGTAGCAGAATTTCCTTATAAGGAAAGAAATACAGACAATATTTGTCTGTCCCACTCTCCCTCTGAGACAACAGAATATATTTGCAGGTTGATTATACTTTTAATACAGAAAACTTGGCTTTAAAATTGGTCATGTTCTATAAATAATGGCATCCAAAAGTCATCTCTACTACAATTGAATCAAAAGTCCTCTAGAAATGGTCTTCCATAGCGAAATCTTTGGTAGAATGGTGAACGGAAAATAAGTGTTTCTGGAATTACTTTATAAAGGCTCTAGTCTACAGATGTTTATCTAATTTGGCTTCATTTATCTAATTTGGCTTCATTTTTCCTTTTTATCGGAATTTTTCTTCTCATATGCATCTTTGTCATATGACTTATGAAGGAGACAGTTAAAAATGTATTTTCTAAACGTTTGTCATGAATTTGTGTGCCTACGGTAAATGAGTTTATCAATTCTAGGTCCTACCTATATCTCCACCAAGAAAAGTTGCCTACATTTCTTCAGTGGCCACTTTAGTATGACCAAAACTATGCTAGTTTGCTAATAATATATAATTGAATATGTTTAAATAAACCTTTCGGAATTACCAAGATCAGAAGCTAGGCTGATCTTTACTATCATTTCTCTGGACCACGGAATTTCCAGTTTATGTAGAGTCAAATATTCTACAGAGACCTTTGTTAAAGTGGCTGATCAGAAGAAAACAATTAAAAATAAAAGCAAATAGGCAATGATAATCCCATGTTGATCTCTAGTTAATCTCATCTCTTTAAATTCATATGAAAGAAAATCACTCAACTAGTTTAAGTAGAGAAAAAAATATAATTAAAATATGTATAAACACCCTGACAAGGGTCTTGTAGGGGAGATATTCTTTTAACACAGAATAACATCCCTATGTTCCTAGGGATTATATAGAATGTGTAAGTTTTCTAAAAATATACTTTTTAATGCATAAAGTATTTATAAAATAAAATAGTAATATTCCCAAAAATACTTATAGAGAATTTCAATTTTTAAGGTTTGTGGACTAAGGAAATAATCAGAGATTATGTATCCCAGTTATGTACGTATTTATGTCTTCAATAGAGATCATGCTTTAGGAAGCTTAATTTTACAAATCCACTTACCTTTGCATCAATTTCACTTAAATGTCTTACAGATATGTCAAATTCATTATGTTCAAAATGACTTTTGAAATTTCTCTTACACATTTCTTCTCCAATAACATGTTTTAAAATAATTTTAACTTTTATTTTAGATTCAGAGAGTACATGTGCAGGTTTGTTACGCGGGTATATTGTGTGACACTCAGTATATGTGCAGATTGTATGATATGGGTATCATTGATCCCATCACCCATGTAGTGACCATGGTGCCCAATAGGCAATTTTTCAGCTCTCGCTCCTTCCCTGTCTCCCCATGTTTATTGTGGCTATTTTTATGTCAGTGACTACCCATATTAGTATATTCCCATGATGTTAATCAAGACATACCCAGACTGGGTAATTTACAAAGGAAAGAGGTCTAATGGACTCACAGTTCAACATGACTGGGGAAGCCTCAGGAAACTTGCAATTATGGTGAAAGGAGAAACAAACACATCTTTCTTCATATGGCAGCAGGAGAGAGAAGGAGAGCCAAGCGAAGTGGGAAGCCCCTTATAAAATCATCAGATCACCATCATGATGCCAGTACGGGGGAAATCACCCCCAGGATTTAAATTATTTTTACCTGGTCCTGCCCTTGACATGTGGGGATTATCACAATTCAAGATAAGATTTTGAGTGGAAATACAGACAAACTGTATCAGTACCCAATGTTTAGCTTCCACGTATAAAAGAGAACATGTGGTATTTGGTTTTCTGTTCTGGGGTTAATTTGCTTAGGATAGTCACATCCAGATGCATCCAAGTTGCTGCAAAGAACATGATCTCATTTTTTTTTATAGCTGTGTAGTATTCCATGGTGCATATATAGCAGATTCTTTATCCAATGTACTGTGGATGGGCACCTCGATTGACTCCATGTCCTTGCTATTGTGAATGGTGCTGCAGTGAACATATGAACTGCATGTGTCTTTTTCGTAAAACAATTCATTTGTTTTCTTTTTGGTATATATTCATTAATGGAATTGTTGCGTTGAATGGTAGTTCTGTTTCACATTTTTTGAGAAATCTCCAAACTGCTTTCCACAGTGACTGAACCAATTTACATTCCCACCAACAGGGTATAAGAGTTCCCTTTTCTTTACAGCCTTGCCAGCATCTGTTAATTTTTAACTTTTTAATAATAGCCATCTGACTGGTGTGAGATAATATCTCATTGTGGTTTTGATTTGCATCTCTCTGATGATTTGTGATACTGAACATTGTTTCATATGTTTGTTGGCCACTTGTATGGCCAACGTACAAGTTTTCTTTTCATAAGTGCCTGTTCATCTTTTGCTGACTTTCTAATGGGGTTATTTATTTTCTGTTTGTTGAGTTATTTACGTTACCTATAGATCCTGGATATTAGAACTTTGTTGGAAGTGTAGTTTGTAAATATTATTTCCCATTCTGTAGTTGGTCTGTTTACTCTGTTGGTAGTTTATTTTGCTGTGCTGGAACTCTTTAGTTTAATTAGATTTTCTTGTCCATATTTGTTTTGTTGCAATTGCTTTTGAGGATTTAGCCATAAAGCAAAGGCTAAGACTGTAAAAAAATGGTATTTCCTAGGTTTTTCTGCTAGGATTTTTATAGTCTGAGATCTTGCATTTAAATCTTTAAGTGATTTTGAGTTAGTTTTTGTGTGTAGTGAGTTGGGGTCCAGTTTCTTTCTTCTGCGTATAGCTAGTCAGTTATTCTAGCACCATTTATTGAATAAGGAGTTCTTTCCCCATTACTTATTCTTGTCATCTTTGTCAAAGATCAGATAGTTTTAGGTGTGCAGCCTTATTTCAGCGTTCTTTATTCTGTTCCATTGGTCTATGTGTCTGTTCTTGTACCAGTACCATGCTGTTTTGGTTACTGTAGCCTTGTAGTATGGTTCGAAGTTGAGTAATGTCATGCTTCTGACTTTGTTCTTTTTGCTTAGACTCCTTTTCAGTACCACATAAATTTTGGAATAGTGTTTTCTAATTCTGCAAAAAATTTGCATTAGTAGCATTGCATCTGTAGATTGCTTTGGACCGTATGGTCATTTAAACCATATTAATTCTTCCAGTCCACAAGCATAAAATGTTTTTCCATTTGTTTGTGTCACCTATGTTTTCTTAAGAAGTGTTTTGTCGTTTTTCTTGTAGAGATCTTTCACCTCATTGGCTAGCTATATTTCTACGTAGAGTGTGTGTGTGTGTGTGTGTGTGTGTGTTTGTGTGTGTCTATTTTAAATGGGATTGCATTTTTTTTTTGATTTGGCATTGAACTTGAACATTATTGGTGTATAGAAATTCTGCTGATTTTTGTAGCTTACTGCTAGGCACTCCATTTTTTCACATTCTCAGGATATTAAACTGGAAACCTTCTTTTCACATCTCTTATCCTTATTCCCTTACATCTGACCCATTTACTATCATTTTTGCCTGCAAATTATAGGGAGACTGTCTATTTACTTCCATTTCCACTGCTATACCCCAGAATAAACCACCATTCTTTCTCACCTTGGTTACTCAAAGAGTCTTCAAACTGATCACCTGGAATCTAATATAGTCCTCCTCTAAGTTATTTTCCCCTTACAAGCCAGAGTAATCTTTTACAATTCAGACTGTACCTTGCTGTTTAAGTCCTTTAATGGTATCCCTTTGCATTTAATGTAGGATAAAAATTTTAAGAGGCTCATACGACCCTGCAGGAAGAGGTATTTGCTGGCCTCTCCAACCTCATCTGATTCCAGTCTTTACTACTACCTCTTATAAAATTTTAGCCATATTCATCGTCTTTCAGTTACTAAAAAGTTGTCTACTACTCTAGAGACTTTGTAATTGCTGTATTAGCTCCTTGGGATTCTTTCTCCTCTCTCTTTTCCTATTAATTTGTTTTCTTTAATATATTCTCATTAATGAATTTTTATTTGTAAAATTTAAATGTTTTGTAAATAGTTTAGAACTTTTTAAGCAGGATTTCTTATTGTCTGAGAGTCTCTAATTTTTTCAGCTTTATGAAAGTTTAACTGAGATATAACTGTGAAAACTAAATGGTGTTCAATGTAATTGTGTGTGGTTTATCATTTCTCAATTATACTTTCATGAAGCTGAAGAACTAGTGCATGTAAAATAACAAGATCCTATAATGAGCATATCCCTTACTTCCAAAAATCTTCTTGTGTCTCTTTTTAATCCCTCCTTCTTTTTACCTTGCTCTCATCATTCCTGTCCCTACGCAACCAATGAAATGACCTCTGTAATTATAAATTAGTTTAAATGTTTATTAATTTTCTACATGGACTCTTAGAAATATACTTTTTGGGGAGGTTTGTTCTGGCTTCTATTTCTCAGCATAATTATTATATCCATGTCACTGCAGGTATCAAGAGATCATTTCTATCTATTCCTGTGTAACATCCCATTGTATGGATACACCAAAATTTGCTTATTTATGTACATATTAATAGACATAAATATATTAATAGACATATGGATTGTTTCCAGTTTTGGGCTACTATAAGTTACATACCTACAAACATTTATTTACAAGTCTTTAAATAGACATGTGCTTTCATTTCTTTTGGTGAAATATAGACTGTTGAATAGCTGAACTCTATGGTGTGTGTATGCTTATTGTTTTAAGAAAATGCCAAACTTTTTCAAAGTGATACCATTTTACATTTCTACCACAGTGTATAAGTGTTCTACTTCCTCTGCATCCTTTCCAAAACTTGGTATAGTCAATCTTTTAAATTTTGAATTTAGAGTGCAGTGGCATCTTATTGTAGTTTTAATTTGGTCTTTCTAATGACTAATAACAGTAATCATCATTTCATTTGTGCATTTGACATCTGTATGTCTCCTTATCGAAATAGCTGTTCAAATATTTTAAAAATTTAGTCTATTCTGTCATTATTGTGTTATAAGAGTGTTGTGTATATCATAAATATTCTGAAAGCAAGTGCTTTGTCAGCTATGTAGTTTGCAAAGATTATCTTATCTGTAGTTTGCTGTCTCATTTTTGTAAACAGTCTCTTTTCAATAGCAAAAGTTTTAACTGGAATGAAATTTAACTTAAAGATTTTTTGTTTTCAGTTTGAAATTGTTATGTCTTATTTAAAAAATGTTTGCCAAATCTAAAGTCACTAAATTTTCTTTATGCTTTCTTCTAGACATTTTATAATTATAGCTCATACAGTTAAGTATAAAATATATTTTGAAATATTTTTGTATATGGTATGAAATCAAGGACGATGCTAATTTTTTTTCACAAGGTTTTGTAAATTTTAGCACACTCATTGAAAAAAATTTCTCCACTGGATTGTCCGGAATCTATGTCAAAAACTCATCATATATATGTGGGGTGGTTTTTAGACTCTTTGTTTTGTTTTGTTTGTCTATGTTTGTCAATGTCACGTGGTATATTTTTTTCTGTGAAGAAACCTGGCAGATACTGTTTTAATAAAGTAATCAAATTTAATATCGTAAGGAATCAGGTTAACCAATATTATGTACCTCCTGATAGACTATACCGAAGGAACAAGATATCATTTAGTATTACTGTTCAAAACACAAAAGCTAAATACAATTATGAGGAAATATATCCAACCAAAACTGGGAGTAGCATTCTACAAGATAACTGGCCTAAATAGGTCAAGAATATCAAAGCCATAAAATACAAATACAGACTAACTAGCTGGTAAAGTTTAAAGAATTAAAGGCTAGGGAGAAATGAATAAAATATATAAACTTGAATGGAATCCTTTGGCAGAATTTCTTCTTTCGCTATAATTGACATTATTGGGAGAACTGGTAAAATTTGAATACAATCTAAATATTAAATAATTGTATCAATATTAACTTCTTCATTTTCATAATTATAATATGGTTATGTAATTCAACGTCCTTTTTGTTGGGAAACATGCACACACAACCACATTCATAGAAAGGCAGCAATAAGAAGACAAATATGGTTAAATAGTAACAACCGAGAAAACTGGGTGAAGGGTAAACCAGAGGTCTTTGCAGTATTTTTGCAACTTTTCTGTATATCTGAAGTTATTTCAATATAAAATTACAGAAAAATTTAATGATGTTAAAGAAGAGAGAACTGCAAAAAAGTATATATTATTATTATTATTATTTTTTTTTTTGAGACGGAGTCTCGCTCTGTCACCCAGGCTGGAGTGCAGTGGCTGGATCTCAGCTCACTGCAAGCTCCGCCTCCCAGGTTCACGCCATTCTCCTGCCTCAGCCTCCCGAGTAGCTGGGACTACAGGCGCCCGCCACCTCGCCCGGTTAGTTTTTTGTATTTTTTTTAGTAGAGACGGGGTTTCACCGTGTTAGCCAGGATGGTCTCCTGACCTCGTGATCCGCCCATCTCGGCCTCCCAAAGTGCTGGGATTACAGGCTTGAGCCACCGCGCCCGGCCAGTATATATTATTTTTAAGTGAAAAAAGCAGGTCTTAAAACTATATATAATATAATTAGCATATATTTATTTAAAATGCCAGAAAGAAAAATACTAACAATATTTAGATACAAAGAATAGAATTGTGTGTGATTATAACTTTTGTTCTTTATACATTTTAATATTATGTAAGTACTACAATAGATATGCATTATTTTTATCATCTGAAAAATGATCAACATATTTTATAAGTAATTACACAGTTTAAGGCCAAATATCCATCTCTTGAAAGTTAACACGCATTGTATTCTTTTTTCCTCTTCCTCTGATAATTAACATGTACTTGACTTCCATTGAAGACTTTTTTAACTCTTAAAATAACCTTCTTCTGTGACTATAGACTTAGGAATTGCAGCTTTCAATTCCTTGTAACTGTAATTCTCTGAAAGCAAGAATGACTAATGTTTAAGAGTAGAGGACTGTGAGTTAAATGGACTTGGTTCAAATGTATTTACTAGCTGTGTGATCCAAGACAAATTATCCTAATTATTCAGTTTCTTTATCTTTCAAATAGAGAAAATACTGGTAAGGATCTCATGATGCTTACAGGATGGATTGTACTCCTCTCAAAAAAAAGTATATGCTAAAATCCCAAGCCCAAATACCTTAGACTGTGACTATATTTGGAGACAGATTTCTACACAGGTGGTTTGGTTAAAATGAGAGCATTAGCATGGGCCCTAATCCTGTATGTCTAGTGTCCTTATAAGAAGAAATTTAGACACCAAGGGAAGACAACGTGAAGAGACAGAGGAAGACAGAAATTTACAAGCTAAGGAAAGAGATCTAGAACAGATCCTTCTCTCATGGCCCTCAAAGGGAATCAACCTTGCTGACACCCTGATTCTAACCTCCAGAACTGTGAGCAAATAAATTTTTGTTGTTTAATTCATCTAGTCTGTAATACTTTGTTATGGCAGCCCTTGCAAACTAATATAGGGCTATAGGGAGCATTAAATGAGACCACATGAGTAAAATCTTAGCAAGTGCTTGGTGCAAAAGAAACTCAATAAATTATTGTTCTTAAAATACAGACGTTCTCATGATTAGCTACAGAATATTTCTGTATGGTAATACTAAAATAAAATAAAATTGCAAATTTCTCATTAATTCTTGAAACAAATCAAATGCTGCTACCTGAAAATCTCTCTTAAAATAATAATTATAATCATATATTAAAAGTGACTTTAGAGTTCATCTAGTCTGGATTTTCTTCTTTCATTTTTCTTCTTTCAGAATACAGAATTTATACAATTTTTGTCCAGGTTGAAAGCAATTCAGAGACGAAATTATGTTTGTAGTAGAGACTTCCAGAGTTTCATTCAAAAATTATTTTAAAACATAGCATGTTGCATATAGCTATGTTTGTTTCAGCTGATAAAACTCTTTTGTTGAGCAAAAGGTTTTTTTTCTTTTTCTCTACATTTTCTGCAAAATAAATTTGTATTTTTCTATATTTGTATAAAATACATAAGTTAATTGCCCAAATGACTTGCATTACATTGGAAAAATTTGTCTTTTGAATAGGAAGATTATACCCAAGGAACATCTTTTGATTCTATGAAGCATTAGGATGCTTCCTTTACAGCAGGCATAGTTACATTTACTGCCACGGAGCCTGTCTGAATCCTGTTTTAAAAGCGGGGTCAAGCCAGATGGCCACATTAGCGTAGCGCTGAAGTAAAGGTTCGTGAGTGCAGATAAACTCTGAGGCAACCTGATGCCATAGAACTGCGGGTAGGAGTGATATACTAAATTTGATTGAAAGACAAGCAAGGTCATATTTGGGGACAAACTACTGAGCACCAGATCTGAAAGCCAAGACTGAAAAACAAAATGAACAACTGGTCTGGAAGCTGGGTGAATTAAAAATAAAACAGAAAATTTTCCTAAAATAAATTGAGAAGTGAGAAAAATAGAAATAGAAAAATATATAGTGATAAAGATGAATAGATATAGTAACAAATATCTTAAGACATTATTCTAGGCAATGCCACGTCTGTGCATCACTCAAGAACAGGTGCTAAAAAAGAAGCATGTAGGGTTGGAGGGAACCCTAATGTGTTCACTCTCCATATGGGATGCATAAGTGAAGTTCTGGTCAAACTATTGATCTCGTCTATTCTGTCATTACTTTGCTAGCCACTTCCAGCAATTTTGCTTATTCATATGATGACCAGTAAGAGCAAAGCAGAAAAATAATCAGAAATAGAAGAAAACAATTATTATTCAACTTGTACGGTTGTTCCAGATCTCCTTTGCTTGGCCCGTCTCCTATTTCTAAGGTTGGGACAATTTGACCTTTAGTTGCATCATCAAGTCCACTCCAATATCAAGATTTAATACTGAACACAGATAGGAAAGGTCTAAGAAACTTAATAATCACTCAGTATTTTCAGGAATGTGGTTGCTCTAATCTCATATCAATAACTGAGTCTCTGCCTGATTTCTCTGGTTAAGTCTTTCCTAATACGCAAGTCTTAAATCAGGATTGTGCTTTTGACCCCCTAGTCCAGGCATCTCTCTTGATTACTAATACAGTACAGTGCCCCCAGGTTTGGAATCCTTTTGTCTTTGCCAGTCCTCCAGGAATGACAGCCTATGCCTAAAAGGCAGATATATGACTCAGTTCTGCTTTCTTCTGCCACCCGAGGCATCCTGGCTCTCTTGGCTATGCTCTGCTTGTCAGCCAGAGGCACGAGGCACAGCAGTTGGTGTTCCTTCTTGCGCTACGTGGTGTCTTGAGTAACCTCTTACTCTGTGATATGCTGTCTACATTAGGAAGACTGATAGGCCTTCCTAACATTATCTTAACAAGGCTAAGTGTCCCAACATTGGCTCTGTATGGCATCTTCTTCTGTGTCCCTAATTGGACTCCTGATGTTGTCCTCAGCCTCCCTAAAACTTTTGAACTTGGAAGGAGAGTGTAAATATGCCAACACTCTAGCACTAGAAGAGTAGCCTCTCCTTACCTTTCCCTATAACTATGTAATATACCCAGAAACTATGATGTGTTGCTCATTTACCATCAAGAAGAAAGAAACATTCTCAGTGGCTACATATTAGGTGAGGCCCTGGTAAGAAACACCTCAAATCTCAGTGGTTTAAAACAAACAAACAAACAAACAGTTATTTCTTGTTCATACCTTATAACTATATTGGGTTGGTAAGGAAGGATTTCCTCATGTCGTCACTCTAGGCCTCAGTCAGCCACTATCTTGAACATTTGCAATTCTTATGACAGAGGAGAAGAGAAAATGTCCTATGCCTCACACAGGCCATTGAGTATTCATCCAGGAAGTGACACATACCGCTGTCCACAACAGATTGACCAGAATTAGTTACTTGACCTCACCCAAACCCAAAAAGATCTACCAAATGCTTTGAATGGGGAGAACTGGAAATTTTGTCAAAGAGCGCTAATGACTGTCACTACAGCCAAGCTGTTACTGCCTTTTCCCAAATCAAGGAATCACAGGAAAAAAGAGGCAAGAAGTAAAGAAAAATAAACCCCAGTGTCCAGAAAATGAAAGACAGCATTGAACTGCTGAAGTGGAGGTAGAGGCAGGAAGCAGGAGGTATAGAGACGAGAAGCATCATCACTGACAGAAAAGAGGTGAGACCAAAGATCAACAGTACTCACTAGAACAGAGGAAAGTGTCCAGGGAAGGTGTTCAGAATGTGGCCTTCTGAACGTAGTGACAGGCCAAGCCCTCTATACTTCAATAATCTCCAAAGTTAGCATTTGTTTACACTTTTTTACTAAAAGAGTTGGTATATTCATTTGACTCTGTTAACAGGACACATTAGCAGTTTCAGTGTGAAATATGAAAATTTGAAATATTAATCTAATATTCTTACAAGGCTACATTGGTTTACGAATAAGAAGGGAGAACTCTTTGGAATATAGGTGCAATTTCCTTTCACATTAATGGAATGAAGAATGTTGCACGTGAAGTGACTTTTGCCACAGAGTTGAGATAGTGTCAGAAAGTCAAGAGTTTCTGCTTCCACTCTCCAGTGTTAATAAATCACTGGTTTCAAAGTCACCTTAGAACTTCCTGGCAGGGGAATCTTGAGGGGCCACAACTTGCACAGTGTGCCTGTTGTTGTGGTGAGACATAGTGATCTCTGACTGCTTATCTTTGAAAAATATTTCATGTAGAGGAATTCCAGCTGGGTTACTTTTTAACTTCTGAGATGAACCAGTCTTCAGTAATGCAATGGATTTCATGAACATCATATGAGAAGCTTTTGCTTCTAATTTAAACTTAAAAAATAAGTAATTGATTATGGGATCTCTCCTGAAGACTTCAAACAGGAAATGGCTAACCACACCTTAGTAAGTTCCATATTTAAACACATACAAATAACAATGATGTTATGGTTGATTTGGGGACCTTCTGTAGCACTTGCACCTACAATCATTCGTATCATTCCAATCTCCAAGAAAGGTTTGAAATAAGATCTATGACAAATGACATTTTTAAAAATGTTAAAATAATGGATGAAGGCCAAGGAAGCCCTTAGGTAATGTATGACAACATCTTCAAAATGTGTGTTTGAAGTGAAAAACAAAGCAAGGCACAGTGCAAAGTGAGTGTGCTACCCTGCTGGAGAGAAAAAAAAAAAAGCTAATATGTATTGCTACTTACTTGTTCATGTTTAAAAATATTTGGAAGGATATAAAAATGTAATAACAGTGTTTATTTGTGGATGAAGGGATGTTGTGGGGAGTGCTATGGAGTGGGAACTGGGAGGATAGGAGGATAGGGAAAGGGATTGGAAGGAAAAAACATTTTGCCAGCAAAACACACACACACACACACACACACACACAATTTTTGTCTTGTACATGTCTTATTCAAAAATTTTAAAAAGTAGCATGTGACATTAAAATGAATTACTCGCTAATTAAAATTAAAGTAAAATAATGGTTAAGATCAAGTAATAAAACTGTATAAGGTTGGGCATTGGGTTATTTGTATGGAATAAACATGGTGATACAAAGTTTAGTAACACTGAAAAAATATAGTATTTGCCTAAAAAGTTCCATCAGGTTTTAAGCACCTAATTCTGATAATTTATGGAATTTAACAAATAAGCCAAATTAGAAATGTCAGCATGTTAGTGTGGATCAAATTTATCATTTCATTTTTTAAGAGTGATTTTGAGAACTTTCTAAGAATTAGGGAGCCATTTGTTAGAGCTGTATAATTTCTCTATCATTTGAATGATTCATCAAGTTAGAGTAGTTTAAGAACATCCAGTAGATGCTGAGTTATACCGGTGCAGCTCCTTAAGAAAAGTTATGGTTTACCTGAGCCATAGTTTATCTGAATAAGACCCAGCATCATAAATCCTTTCTGTAGTGAACTCCTTACTTAATAGAATGTTTAAGAGAGAAGTGGAGGACAATAAAGCATCCCACAACCATGAAACTCTGACATGTTTCTCACTGTTAGGACTCTCATATTCCAGACACCTCACATTTCCAGCACATTTGTGCTGCCTTACTTATTTAAGCCGTACCCCCTCCCTAGAGGCAAGTACGTCTCAATTTTTTCAATCATATACGTCTTTCCTTCAGACTCACAGAAAAGTCTATTTGGTCTCCTGTTTTCCTCTTTAAGCCCCAACAATCTGGGCTTTCTGAAGCGCTCTCAGCAAGGTCATTAAAGGACCCAGGTACTAATTTTTCCATCTATGCTGTATCATATATTATTTGCCAAGACACCAAAACCACAAGGTGGTTAGTGAATAAGATTCTAGCTTCATTCAAGATATTGAGTTCAAATTTAGAGACTACTGGTCATCATCAAAATGGGCAACTGGCCCTCAAAACTGGCCAGTAGCAGTGAGGCAGCATATTAAATTCATGCTTATGAGGGAGAACTATGCTCAATATTCAATACTTGGCATAATTTCTAGGATAAAATTTGTGTTTTCTGCTCAATGAATATTTGTTGGACAAAAGAATAAACATCATTAGTTTATACACAAAATCTCCATGAAAATACAAATTTACT
The DNA here is from genome assembly GCF_049350105.2 of Macaca mulatta. Classification (NCBI taxonomy): domain Eukaryota; kingdom Metazoa; phylum Chordata; class Mammalia; order Primates; family Cercopithecidae; genus Macaca; species Macaca mulatta. The sequence goes on along the minus strand of NC_133407.1, from coordinate 173,282,161 downwards.
CAGGACATTCCATCAAAACTAAATTTAAGATGGCTTTTTCTTTTTCTGGAAAGCTAATAATAACTCCTGGCAAACTCATCACTGTGTGGACACCGAATTACAGCAAGTATGGACTGATTATGCACAGAGATTTAGGATGTTGTGATTAAAAAATCAGTTAGATGGGAATGCTTAATGTATTGATGATATTCTTAAATGTTCTTATGTGAGATCCCTGATTGCAAACTAGTTTAACAATTATCTTCTCAGCAAGATTAAAACCTGTCAAGGGGAGGACTTCATCTTCTCTCTCCTTAATCCCCAATTCTACACATATATGATTGTTGATAAAAAAAAATATAAGAGAAAAAGAGAGATGGAAGTTGACAAAAAGTGTTTACCTGATTACCCAGGACTGAATGGACTTTCCATAACAATTTTGGTAAATTACAACAACAAGAAAGAATTTTACAGCAACAATCTTCACCTTGCTATTTCTCTAGAGATACTGTCTATTCTTTGCTTTGAACTTGGAGATAAGTCAGTAGAATTAAATAAACCAGGCCGGGCGTGGTGGCTCATGTCTGTAATCCCAGCACTTTGGGAGGCCGAGGTGGGCGGATCACCTGAGGTAAGGAGTTTAAGACCAACCTGGCCAACATGGTGAAACCCTGTCTCTACTAAAACAAAACAACAAAAATTAGCTGGGTGTGATGGCACATGCCTGTAATCCCAGCTACTCAGGAGACTGAGACAGGAAAATCGCTTGAGTCCAGGAAGTGGAGGTTGCAGTGAGCTGAGATCACGTCACTGCACTCCAGCCTGGCTGACAGAGCAAGACTCTGTCTAAAAAAGCAAGAAAGAAGGAAAGAAAGAAAGAAGAAAAGCAAGCAAGCAAGAAAGAAAGAAAGAAAAAGAAAGAAGAAAAAGAAAGAAAGAAAGAAAGAAAAGAAAGAAAGAAAGAAAGAAAGAAAGAAAGAAAGAAAGAAAGAAAGAAAGAAAGAAAGAAAGAAAGAAAGAAAGAAAGAAGGAAAGAAAGAAAAAGAAAGAAAAAGAAACCAAAGTATTTGGGTAATGCACTAACTTAGGGCCCTAGTAATGCACTAACTTAGGGCCCACTTTGGCCATATATCATTAACAAGACTCATTCTACTATAACAATCCCATTGACTGTATTCAGTCTTTGCTAGGCAAGAGCTAGCCTAATTTCACTTTAATCTAATAATGTTTCACGATATAGTCATAGAACATCTAAAGTTTCAGTTGTGGACATATTACTTGTTAACAATGCCACATCATAACCAAATCAAATTCAAGGGGCTATGTCTGATATAAAGAAAGGTCCCTTTTTACTTCAGTCATCTCTTTGTAAAAGTTGGATAGTGGTTGAATTCAAACTGTTATTTCAAAACGTGGTTTTAAGAAAATATCTGGCTCAAATCTCTCATTTTCAGAAAAGAGACCAGAGGCTTGAGGAAACTGAACTCACTCAGTACATTTATGTCCCTGGAGTAGAAGTTAGAGTAGAAGGTAGGTTTCCCAACCCTTTTAGTTCTATAAATATTGATTCTTTTGGTGTCATGTCAACAAAGCTTAAAAAAGATAAATTTAAATGACACAAATGTGATTATTTGAAGCAGAAAACATTGGAGCTCATTATTTTAATTTGTTTTTATGTACTATTTTCAGTTACACTGAAAAATCAAAGGCAAGCATATTTAGTGACAATGAAACAGAATAGTTTTTGCTTTCATTACAATGTTTGGTGTTTCCTAATTTTGTTATTATTGTTTCAAAAAGAATTTAATGTGAGCTTATGTTTCAATGTTAGTTACTAAAATATGTATAAAATTTCTATTACAGCATTCATAGAAAAGGCTGTTCTCTAAGTGTTTCCAGTAATGCAATTGTCCTTATGACCAATTTTGGAACCATTTTTTTTTTAATCAATTTCATGGTTATACTAATATAGCTTTCTATATATCTCAGCAGTGTACCTTGGAATCATTGTTTCACACGTGCTTAAACAATATGTGAGCAGAATTCAATATGATAGAGATTCTTCTAGAACAGATGCATTAGCCAAGGATGTCTCTCATGGCTGCGAAGATGGTGAATGCAGTTGAAATTATGATTCTCCATTCTACTTATAAACACTTATCCATTTTAAGATGTTTTCTAAGCTTCAGTAGTCTGAATAGTTTATAGAAGTCATTGCAACAAATAATTTCTTCTTTAAATGGGGAAATATCCCAGATTCAAGATAATTCTTTCTCTTCTGCAAGTTGTTCTTAAGGAATAAATATAAATGTGTTTCTTTAATGATGCACACAGACAATTTCAAATAAAATGGGAGTTTTGAAGAGAAATTGAACAGAAAGTAGACACTATCATAGTTTGACTAAATGGAGCTCAGTCTCTCAAAAAAAAAAGTCACTATTATGATTGGTGTGAACTTGAACAGATATTCAACTTTTGTGAAATAATACAACCCAAGGCATTACCAGCTAACAGGGAGTTTTCTAGTGGCACTATGTGTACTATAATAGCTTTTGATCTCCACTCAAATGCAGAAAAGGGTACCTGTTCTTAGGCCTAATATAAGTTGCAGGAAGTAAGATCACTTACTGTGAAAAGGAGTTTTCTAATGTGTTTAAACAAAAAGCCATGCTGGGTAAAGTTAACTCTGGCAAACAACAGAAGTGGCTTCCATTAGGAGAATATTCAGGCAAAGTGTCAGTAAAGAAAAAAATTCAAGTAGAAAGTCATGTCTTATTGCAGCAAACAGAAGGGACGATAATTTTCACCTGCTATAAAAATATAAAGAGTTTTACTAATATATAGCAAGTATAGTGCAGTGGTTCTCAACAATGAGCCTGGCCTACTAGTTATGTTAGCATGAATTATCGTATCTAGTCCTTATTATAAGAATATTTTCAGAGTTATTAATTTATTCTTTTTTTGAGATTAAAAACCTAAATCATACAGAGTGTAAACTATTTATTTATGGCCATGCAGCTATTGACTGGAAGAGCTGAGATCCAAATCCAGAGAACCTAATGCCAATGCCAACTTCTTAATCACTAAAATATCTTACATTGGTATCTGCAATTTCTAATGGTTAAATAGAGATCTATGTAATAAAAATGTTGGGAACTACTGATGGGGAGAAAAATTTTAGTCAGAGAAATCTGAGCTCAAATCCCATTTTTGTCATTTGATAGAAGAGCATATTGGACAAATTAATTATTGGCTCTCAGTCGTTTCATGTGTTGATTACATCCTGGTTTTTAATATTTACTCTTTGTTCACACTAGAAACTGCAAATGATACATTTATTTATTTATTTATTTTATTTATTTATTTATTGATGGAGCTTCACTCTTGTCACCCAGGCTGGAATGCAGTGGTGCAATCGCGGCTCACTGCAACCTTCACCTCCTGGGTTCAAGTGATTCTCCTGCCTCAGCCTCCCAAGTAGCTGTGATCACAAGTGTGCGCCACTACACTGGGCTAATTTTTTGGTATTATTAATAGAGATGGGGTTTCACCATTTTGGCCAGCCTGGTCTTGAACTCCTGGCCTCAGGTAATCCGACCACCTAGGCCTCCAAAAGGGCTGGGATTACAGGTGTGAGCTACTGCACCTTGCCCAAACGATTACTTTAGACTCAATAACAAGCACAGATACAAATGTTGAAGCTGCAAAAATCGTATGTTTTAGAGCATGAAAGACATAGAGTTGAGTTTATATTTGACCATGACTAAGAAAAATCTGGCATCTAGATTTCTGTCCAGCTCACAGTTATATTTTATATGAAAATAAAAAAAATGGGGGCGGGGCAAGATGGCCAAATAGGAACAGCTCCAGTCTCCAACTCCCAGCGCGAGCGACACAGAAGACCGGTGATTTCTGCATTTTCAACTGAGCCTCTGCTGCTGATACCCAGGCAAACAGGGTCTCGAGTGGACCTCAAGCAATCTCCAACAGATCTACAGCTGAGGGTCCTGACTGTTAGAAGGAAAACTATCAAACAGGAATGACACCTACACCAAAACGCCATCAGTACATCACCATCATCAAAGACCAGAGGCAGGTAAAACCACAAAGATGGGGAAAAAGCAGGGCAGAAAAGCTGGAAATTCAAAAAATAAGAGCGCATCTCCCCCGGCAAAGGAGCGCAGCTCATCACCAGCAACGGATCAAAGCTGGACGGAGAATGACTTTGACGAAATGAGAGAAGAAGGCTTCAGTCCATCAAACTTCTCAGAGCTAATGGAGGAATTACGTACCCAGCGCAAAGAAACTAAAAATCTTGAAAAAAAAGTGGAAGAATTGATGGCTAGAGTAATTAATGCAGAGAAGGTCCTAAACGAAATGAAAGAGATGAAAACCATGACACGAGAAATACGTGACAAATGCACAAGCTTCAGTAACCGACTCGATCAACTGGAAGAAAGAGTATCAGCGATTGAGGATCAAATGAATGAAATGAAGCGAGAAGAGAAACCAAAAGAAAAAAGAAGAAAGAGAAATGAACAAAGCCTGCAAGAAGTATGGGATTATGTAAAAAGACCAAATCTACGTCTGATTGGAGTACCTGAAAGTGAGGGGGAAAATGGAACCAAGTTGGAAAACACTCTTCAGGATATCATCCAGGAGAACTTCCCCAACCTAGTAGGGCAGGCCAACATTCAAATCCAGGAAATACAGAGAACGCCACAAAGATAGTCCTCGAGAAGAGCAACTTCAAGACACATAATTGCCAGATTCACCAAAGTTGAAATGAAGGAAAAAATCTTAAGGGCAGCCAGAGAGAAAGGTCAGGTTACCCACAAAGGGAAGCCCATCAGACTAACAGCAGATCTCTCAGCAGAAACTCTCCAAGCCAGAAGAGAGTGGGGGCCAATATTCAACATTCTTAAAGAAAAGAATTTTAACCCCAGAATTTCATATCCAGCCAAACTAAGTTTCATAAGTGAAGGAGAAATAAAATCCTTTACAGATAAGCAAATGCTTAGAGATTTTGTCACCACTAGGCCTGCCTTACAAGAGACCCTGAAGGAAGCACTAAACATGGAAAGGAACAACCGGTACCAGCCATTGCAAAAACATGCCAAAATGTAAAGACCATCGAGGCTAGAAAGAAACTGCATGAACTAACGAGCAAAATAACCAGTTAATATCATAATGGCAGGATCAAGTTCACACATAACAATCTTAACCTTAAATGTAAATGGACTAAATGCTCCAATTAAAAGACACAGACTGGCAAACTGGATAAAGAGTCAAGACCCATCAGTCTGCGGTATTCAGGAGACCCATCTCACACGCAGAGACACACATAGGCTCAAAATAAAGGGATGGAGGAAGATTTACCAAGCAAATGGAGAACAAAAAAAAGCGGGGGTTGCAATACTAGTCTCTGATAAAACAGACTTTAAACCATCAAAGATCAAAAGAGACAAAGAAGGCCATTACATAATGGTAAAGGGATCAATTCAACAGGAAGAGCTAACTATCCTAAATATATATGCACCCAATACAGGAGCACCCAGATTCATAAAGCAAGTCCTTAGAGACTTACAAAGAGACTTAGACTCCCATACAATAATAATGGGAGACTTCAACACTCCACTGTCAACATTAGACAGATCAACGAGACAGAAAGTTAACAAGGATATCCAGGAATTGAACTCATCTCTGCAGCAAGCAGACCTAATAGACATCTATAGAACTCTCCACCCCAAATCAACAGAATATACATTCTTCTCAGCACCACATCGTACTTACTCCAAAATCGACCACGTAATTGGAAGTAAAGCACTCCTCAGCAAATGTACAAGAACAGAAATTATAACAAACTGTCTCTCAGACCACAGTGCAATCAAACTAGAACTCAGGACTAAGAAACTCAATCAAAACCGCTCAGCTACATGGAAATTGAACAACCTGCTCCTGAATGACTACTGGGTACATAACGAAATGAAGGCAGAAATAAAGATGTTCTTTGAAACCAATGAGAACAAAGATACAACATACCAGAATCTCTGGGACACATTTAAAGCAGTGTGTAGAGGGAAATTGATAGCACTAAATGCCCACAAGACAAAGCAGGAAAGATCTAAAATTGACACTCTAACATCGCAATTAAAAGAACTAGAGAAGCAAGAGCAAACACATTCGAAAGCTAGCAGAAGGCAAGAAATAACTAAGATCAGAGCAGAACTGAAGGAGATAGAGACACAAAAAACCCTCCAAAAAATCAATGAATCCAGGAGTTGGTTTTTTGAAAAGATCAACAAAATTGACAGACCACTAGCAAGACTAATAAAGAAGAAAAGAGAGAAGAATCAAATCGACACAATTAAAAATGATAAAGGAGATATCACCACCGACCCCACAGAAATACAAACTACCATCAGAGAATACTATAAACACCTCTACGCAAATAAACTGGAAAATCTAGAAGAAATGGATAATTTCCTGGACACTTACACTCTTCCAAGACTAAACCAGGAAGAAGTTGAATCCCTGAATAGACCAACAGCAGGCTCTGAAATTGAGGCAATAATTAATAGCCTAACAATCAAAAAAAGTCCAGGACCAGATGGATTCACAGCTGAATTCTACCAGAGGTACAAGGAGGAGTTGGTACCATTCCTTCTGAAACTATTCCAATCAATAGAAAAAGAGGGAATCCTCCCTAACTCATTTTATGAGGCCAACATCATCCTGATACCAAAGCCTGGCAGAGACTCAACAAAAAAAGAGAATTTTAGACCAATATCCCTGATGAACATCGATGCAAAAATCCTCAATAAAATACTGACAAACCGGATTCAGCAACACATCAAAAAGCTTATCCACCATGATCAAGTGGGCTTCATCCCTGGGATGCAAGGCTGGTTCAACATTCGCAAATCAATAAACATAATCCAGCATATAAACAGAACCAAAGACAAGAAGCACATGATTATCTCAATAGATGCAGAAAAGGCTTTTGACAAAATTCAACAGCCCTTCATGCTAAAAACGCTCAAAAAATTCGGTATTGATGGAACGTACCTCAAAATAATAAGAGCTATTTATGACAAACCCACAGCCAATATCATACTGAATGGGCAAAAACTGGAAAAATTCCCTTTGAAAACTGGCACAAGACAGGGATGCCCTCTCTCACCACTCCTATTCAACATAGTGTTGGAAGTTCTGGCTAGGGCAATTAGGCAAGAGAAAGAAATAAAGGGTATTCAGTTAGGAAAAGAAGAAGTCAAATTGTCCCTGTTTGCAGATGACATGATTGTATACTTAGAAAACCCCATCATCTCAGCCCAAAATCTCCTTAAGCTGATAAGCAACTTCAGCAAAGTCTCAGGATACAAAATTAATGTGCAAAAATCACAAGCATTCTTATACACCAGTAACAGACAAACAGAGAGCCAAATCAGGATGAACTTCCATTCACAATTGCTTCAGAGAGAATAAAATACCTAGGAATCCAACTGACAAGGGATGTAAAGGACTTCTTCAAGGAGAACTACAAACTACTGCTCAGTGAAATAAAAGAGGACACAAACAAATGGAAGAACATACCATGCTCATGGATAGGAAGAATCAATATCGTGAAAATGGCCATACTGCCCAAGGTAATTTATAGATTCAATGCCATCCCCATCAAGCTACCAATGAGTTTCTTCACAGAATTGGAAAAAACTGCTTTAAAGTTCATATGGAACCAAAAAAGAGCCCGCATCTCCAAGACAATCCTAAGTCAAAAGAACAAAGCTGGAGGCATCACGCTACCTGAATTCAAACTATACTACAAGGCTACAGTAACCAAAACAGCATGGTACTGGTATCAAAACAGAGATATAGACCAATGGAACAGAACAGAGTCCTCAGAAATAATACCACACATCTAAAGCCATCTGATCTTTGACAAACCTGAGAGAAACAAGAAATGGGGAAAGGATTCCCTATTTAATAAATGGTGCTGGGAAAATTGGCTAGCCATAAGTAGAAAGCTGAAACTGGATCCTTTCCTTACTCCTTATACGAAAATTAATTCAAGATGGATTAGAGACTTAAATGTTAGACCTAATACCATAAAAATCCTAGAGGAAAACCTAGGTAGTACCATTCAGGACATAGGCATGGGCAAAGACTTCATGTCTAAAACACCAAAAGCAACAGCAGCAAAAGCCAAAATTGACAAATGGGATCTCATTAAACTAAAGAGCTTCTGTACAGCAAAAGAAACTACCATCAGAGTGAACAGGCAACCTACAGAATGGGAGAAAATTTTTGCAATCTACTCATCTGACAAAGGGCTAATATCCAGAACCTACAAAGAACTCAAACAAATTTACAAGAAAAAAACAAACAACCCCATCAAAATGTGGGCAAAGGATATGAACAGACATTTCTCAAAAGAAGACATGCATACAGCCAACAGACACATGAAAAAAATGCTCATCATCACTGGCCATCAGAGAAATGCAAATCAAAACCACAATGAGATACCATCTCACACCAGTTAGAATGGCGATCATTAAAAAGTCAGGAAACAACAGGTGCTGGAGAGGATGTGGAGAAATAGGAACACTTTTACACTGTTGGTGGGATTGTAAACTAGTTCAACCATTATGGAAAACAGTATGGCGATTCCTCAAGGATCTAGAACTAGATGTACCATACGACCCAGCCATCCCATTACTGGGTATATACCCAAAGGATTATAAATTATGCTGCTATAAAGACACATGCACACGTATGTTTATTGTGGCACTATTCACAATAGCAAAGACTTGGAATCAACCCAAATGTCCATCAGTGACAGATTGGATTTAGAAAATGTGGCACATATACACCATGGAATACTATGCAGCCATAAAAAAGGATGAGTTTGTGTCCTTTGTAGGGACATGGATGCAGCTGGAAACCATCATTCTTAGGAAACTATCACAAGAACAGAAAACCAAACACCACATGTTCTCACTCATAGGTGGAAACTGAACAATGAGATCACTTGGACTCAGGAAGGGGAACATCACACACCGGGGCCTATCATGGGGAGGGGGCAGGGGGGAGGGATTGCATTGGGAGTTATACCTGATGTAAATGACGAGTTGATGGGTGCAGCACACCAACATGGCACAAGTATACATATGTAACAAACCTGCACGTTATGCACATGTACCCTACAACTTAAAGTATAATAATAATAAATAAATTGAAAAAAAAATTAAAACAAAACAAAACAAAAAGAAAATAATAAAAATATTTTTGTATTAACTTTGTTATAAATTTTTAAAAAATAAATGTTTATTTGCCAATAGCTTTCTTAGAGTTTTAAATTGTTTTATCATGCTTTAAAAAGTTATTGAATACAGATAAAATAAACTAACAATTAATTATTACAAGCATGAAGCTGCTAAGTGTCTATGGAGGAATTTCTTCTTACTCGTTAACCTGTAATGAAAGTTAGGAAAATTTTTTATGTATAATCTGAATAACCTGATGTGCAAACTTATTAAAGCGGAGTCAATGAGCTAAATATATTTTCACTTATTGCACCATATTTTTGTTTTCGTTTCTTCTATATTATTTCAAAGGACAAAATGACTCCTTTTTTTCCTAAGAAATATTTTTTTAAGAAAAAAACTCTCATCATTTTTTTGATCTGAAAAGTTCAGCATAATTTGAATATCTTTTTTATTAAGCTACAAGATTTCCAAAATTAAATCAGATGTCTCACACCTAAATGAATATTTGTGATTTTACATTAAGAAAGATAACATTTTTAAAATTATGACTTGGTTTAGGTCACAGCAGCATCTTGCAACAATCTAACAAATAAGTTTTGGATGTTTAAATATATCATAACATTGTTGAGATAAAATTAATTTTTCTGAGATTAGAACATTTTCTAACATAATTTTAATTGGTTTGACAGTTAATTTTGACAGTGAAAGTTAATGAATTTTATTTATTCCAAATTTATGCTAAACTTTTAAATATATGTGTATACAACATATATGCATACATAGACACACATGCACACCTATACATATATTCCCTGGACAATCTCCAGGAATGTTTTCCTAGCACTGGTCTACAAATAAGTTGAAAATAGCATGGTGAAAACTTCCAGAAATTTGTAATTAGGAGTTGAACAGTTGTTCCATGACTGCTCAAGGCAATTAACGCTTGTGTAAGTATCTAAAAGGTCAGATGGAGCAGAGCAAAAATGCTCAAAATAGTATAATGTTACAATTGGTCACAACAAAAGGGCAGTTCCAGAATTTTTACAAGGAGATTAATTCTGAATTGCTATCATCCCCTCTACTGACATACTTAATATAGACTAGTTTTTCTTCCTTTCAAACTATGCCTAGCTGTACCAAAAAACAGAAGTCAAATAAGACAAAGCAGATAAAGCTAGAGCTAAAAACCAAAACACAGCCCTTCTCCTACAATAATATAAGAACAGCATTATTAAAGCAGGTGTTAAGTGGTCTGGATTTAGCTAAATTTAGTTCCACTAATGACTCAAAGTTGACCTATTCCATTTAAAAAAATAGTCTTTTTTATATAACCTAGTTGGCTCAGGGTGAAGTTGAACTGATATCACACATTGATGGCATAGTTTTCATTTAAGTATTTTTTCCTATGATTGTCTAATTATTGAAGAAAGCAGCAAAAACATCTAAATTATATTCATTTCCTCTCCTTCATACACAGTTTCTCTAACATTTTCTAAGTTCTGCTCAGCTGGTAGCAATACTGTGTGTCCTTCTGGCTGCATGAAACCATCAAGCTGGTTTCCTCAGTGTTTTCTAGTGTTTAAGACATCAAGGCCACTGCCTCCCCATGGTCATGTGTTTGAGTGACAGCTCAAATAGCTGCTGTAAGGATAGTGGGATGTCTAGAACCTCCTCAAGTGGTCTCTCATTGATTTTATTGACTGGATTTAGTAACATTATTCCCAGCGCAGAGTACACAATTTCTTCACCATCCCAGACCATCGTACATCACAGTCCAAACAGTGGACACACCTACTGGCATTTGTAGAACAACGAAAGTGCATGTATCATATACATCAACTATTTCATTGTATTTAGTTCTAATCCATCTGCCTTCATTACTTTTGCTTTGAATCCACATATACTTGGCATCTTATTTCCCCTCCCTTTCATGATGGAATGATGGTTCTCTTTTTGAGATGCTTTTTTTCTAATCTGATGATAAGCATTTGAACACCTGCCCCCCCCACCATGCTTTCTTCATGTCTTGTACATCTCTGCCTCTCATTTTATTAATCTGTTCTGTGAAACAATTCACTTCTCTTCATTTTGAACATGCCCTTCAAGTTAATTCAGTTACATCAAGAATCATGAAGACAGAACTTTAATCTTTTGTCAGAAAAATTCTGGAAATGGGCATATTCTTGTTTCTGTAATAGAGGCCACAGCCTAGTAGCCTGCAGTATCTAGACCTATTTCTCACTGACCTCTTCAGTTTTTCTATGCTAGGGTAATAGGAGAATGCTGCCTATAATATCATCTAAATCTACAAAATTTTGCTCCTCTTTCCCTTCTAAATACTAAGATTCATTAACCACCCCCCTACAATTTGTCAAATTATAAAATGTGTTAACAACCTCCACATAGTCTGATGTCCTTTAATTCCCATATGTACACACATAATCATGTGTTTGTCATTGTTTCCACCAATTAGTTCATGAAAAACTCTTATTGAAAACACTATTTTAGTTGCTATTCTATTTTAAGCAGTTACATCAAGTTAGACGTTTTGATAAGTGCTTTATATAAATAATTACATTTAATTTTCTCAATTGTCCTATAAGGTAGATATTAAATTATTGTTACTAGCCCCTTTTAACAGATACAAAAAAGAACAAAGTAATTAAATACCTTGTCTAAAGTTATTCAATAAAAGAACATGCCAAACCTCTAATTTAAGAATGTGTAATAGAAAATTCTGTGTCTTTATCCAATAATGTACATGGCCTAAACTTTGCTTAACTGTGTTCTATCAAGTATAAACCTCTGTCAGGGACTGCAAAAATAAATACCAACTGTAATTGGAAAAGGAAAAGGCCGCTTTGCCATTAATCAGGCTGGACCAAAGGTTGAACACAGAAAAAGCTAGCATCTAAATTAGTGGAAAATATTATTTCCCCACGACCATACTGTAAAATACCATAGCAAATTCTTTTTTTTGTGACTTCTGTTTGTTTGCCAACGATGCCCGCAGAAGTTCTTTGCTTTTCATGTCTGTTACTAGGAACACCTGATTGCTAAAATGCTTTCACCTCATGACAGCACCCAATCCCTAGTTAAACTTGAATCCTTTAAGTTTTGTCTAGAAGCAGCAATAAATCCAGAATTAATACCCTTTTCCCTTAAACATTCCGCAGTCATTCAACAAGAACCAAAACCTTACCGATGCTTCCTTTGCTCTCTCTCATCATGTGACATTCTGTCGTTCCTCTGGAGTGCCCTCCCTTCCTGCATCAAGTCAGTAAAGCTGATTCCTTCGGCTTCAGATTTCTGCTTGGTAGTCTTTGGTTACTCAGGCCTTTAACAGTACGTAGTGAATTAATATACATAAGTAATTTCCAGAGGAAGAAACATAGTCACTAAATATTTGAAAGACTATTTAGTGGCTCTTATAATAAAAATGCATATTGAAATGGTATGCCACTTTCATTTATCAATTTGGTAAAGATAACTCAAAAATTTTAAAGATTGTGTATTATCAAGATCCTGTAGTAAAGGAAGGGATGCATGGATACTCTCATGAGGCAAATGGAGTTATTTCAAATTTTCTGAGGGAAATTTGAATTTAAAATTTTTATCTTGACCAAAGTTTTAAGAGGTTATTGGAAAGAAGGTACAGAAAAATTTTACTAAGATATTTATGGCAACACATTCATAAAAATGAAATGAATGATATAAATGCCCCCAAAAGTCATTTAGTTAAATAATGACAAATGTATAAAACGGAATTTTAGGCCAACAAAAAACCTTTTGTAAATTAATATTTGGTGACATACTATGTTGCTAAATTAAAAAGAATTTGTTGAACAATACACACGAGATCAAAATTTCATTAAAAACCTTAAATGTATGTGTATGTTGGCGTAATATAGAAAAGATATTAATCAAAAGGTTTTTAAAGACCTTCAGGGAAGTAGAATTATAGGTGATATACTCTCTTTGTACTTTATATACATATATCCCTTTCTAAAGTAAAATAGAAAGATGAGGTATAATCAATTTGAAATCCACAAACATTCAGTCACGATTTTAGGCAAAAAAAAAAAAAAAAAAAAAAAATTTACTATTTTTGTTGTTTGAACTATTACTATAGTTAGCAAGATCTGTATCATACATCTCCATTCCACAAATCTGATATACTTAATACATCTGACTGCATTTTTTCAGTGGAAGAAATATAAAAAAATTGAGTTAAGAAACAAAGGCCAGTGAAGTTCTGACCCTTAAACCCAAAGTTAATTCATAGATTAGAGCAAAAATATTCCTCTACATACATCAGATTTAAGCCCGTGGACAACCAAAAAAACTGTGGTAAACATGCTACTGAATGTACTATGTTGGAATTCTCTCTCCAGTTTTCTCCCCTCATCCACACCCCCACTTCCACAGGGGAGGGTGGACTACTTAGACACAACACAAGCTACTGAACTACGAGTAAACGCTGACAAACAATAGCCAAAGCTCTCTGCTTCTACCTGTCCTCATTCGCTTATGAGAATAAAAAATAACTGAAGTGCCTTTGGTTAAATATTCCTCAATTTTTGCTTTATGCAGCCCACGGGCATATGCATTTATAATAACAGCCTTCCTTCATTTCCTCCTTCCTTTTATTCTTCCTGAATAATTTAGTCCCCAAATCCATTTGATGGGTCAGAGTAATGTGTCCGGAATTGGTGGGTTCTTGGTCTCTCTGACTTCAAGAAGGAAGCTGCAGACCATGGCAGTGAGTGCTACAGTTGATGTGTCTGGAATTTGTTCCTTCAGATGTTCAGATGTGTCCCGAGCTTCTTTCTTCTGGTGGGTTCGTGGTCTCACTGTCAGGAGCGAAGCCGCAGACCTTTGTGGTGAGTGTTACAACTCATAAGAGCAGCGTGAACCCAAACGGTTAGCAGCAGCAAACAGCAAAAGAACAAAGCGTTCACAGTGCGGATGAACACCCCAGGGACTTGCTGCTGGGTAGCTAAGGCAGCCTGCTTTTATTCCCTTATCTGGCCCCACCCACATCCTGCTGATTGGTCCATTTTACAGAGAGCTGATTGGTCTATTTTACAGAGGGCTGATTGGTCCGTTTTGACAGAGTGCTGATTGGTGCATTTACAATCCTTGAGCTAGACACAGAGTAACAGAGTGCTAGTTAGCTAGATACAGAGTTAGCAAGATACCGAGTACCAATTGCTGTATTTACAAACCTTGAACTAGACACAGAGTGCTGATTGGTGTATTCACAAACCCTGAGCTAGACACAGAGTACTGATTGGTGCATTTACAATCCTTGATCTAGACACAGAGTCACAGAGGGCTAGTCCTCCAAGTCTCCACTAGGTTAGCTAGATACAGAGTGCTGATTGGTGCACATAGGATCCTCCTGCTAGATATAAAAGTTCTCCAAGTCCCCACCGAGTTCAGGAGCCCAGCTGGCTTCACCCAGGGGATCCTGCACCAGGGCTGCAGGCAGAGCTGCCTGCCAGTCCTGAGCCACCACTGCACTCCTCAGCCGTTGGGCTGTGGATGGTACCGGGTTCCACGGAGCAGGGTGCGGCACCAGTGGAGGAGGCTCGGGCCACTGGAGCCCACTGCACGGGGGGAGCTCAGACATGGCAGGCTGCAGGTCCGGAGCCCTGCCCCTCGGGGAAGCAGCTAAGGCCCAGGGAGAATTTGAGTGCGGCGCTGGCAGGCCGGCACTGCTGGGGGACCCCGTGCAACCTCCGCAGCTGCTGGCCCAAGTGCAAAGCCACTCACTGCTCTGGGCCTGCAGGCCGCTTTGTGTGCGGCCAGCGAAGCCCGCGCCCACGCCTGCCAGAACTCACACTGGCCTGCGAGCAACCCCGGTTCCTGCCCGCACCTCTCCCTCCACGCCTCCTGGCAAGCAGAGGGAGGTAGCTCCAGCCTCAGCCAGCCCAGAGAGGGGCTCCCACGGTGCCGCTGTGGGCTGAAGGGCTCCTCAAACACTGCCAGAGTGGATGCCCAGGCCGGAGGCTGAGGAGGCACTGAGAGTGAGGGCTGCTAGCCCATTGTCACCTCTCAGTAAGGTAGGTGCCCATGTGGTGTATGTGTCTTGTGTGTGTATGGGTTGAAAATTTGGGGAAACAATGGTGACTTTGCATAAGGTATCAGAGCCTGAAAGGAGTAAGAAGAATTTCCATGCAGAGGGTTGGCTATGATAGGAAATCTATTACGTCATGGATGAAGAATCAAATAGGTACTTAAATTGAGGTTAATAGGAAAGGGGGTAAGTAAAAATTAACCGATGATACTGGACTGGTATTGGCATAAGTTTGTGCTTTTCAATATATGTGTATATAGATAAATATATGTATGTAGGTGATACATGTATATATATGTGAACATGAATACACACATACATACATAGGCATACACTAGATTATCCATTGAGAGGACATGTTAATAATGACACTTAATAGCTTCTAGCACTCCTAGAGCCCAGATCTTGGTTTCTAAATAGCATTTTTGACTAAAAGAACTTGAATTTCAGGGATGAAGCAGGGAAAATACAAGATAGGCTTGCAACATCTTATTTGTCACTGTATTAGTCCATTTTTACACTGTTATAAAGATACTACCTAAGACTGGCTAATTTATAAACAAAGGAGGTTAAATTGACTCACAGTTCTGCATGGCAAGAGAGACCTCAGAATACTTACAATTATGACAGAAGGGGAAGCAGGCACCTACTTCACAAGGCTGCAGGAGAGGGGCAAGCAAGAGCAGAGAAAACTGGGTTATAAAACCATCAGATCTCGTGAAAACTCACTATCGGGAGAACTATCACGAGAACAGCATGGGGGAAACCACTGCCATGATCCAATCACCTCTCTCTCTCTCAACACGTGGAGATTACAGGTTTCTCCGTTGACACATGGGGGTTACAATTCAACATGAGATTTGGGTGGGGACACAGAGCGAAATCGTATCAGTCAGAAAGTAAGGAAGTGTTCAAAGACTGATAAGGACACCAAAAAAATGTTGAAGGACTCCCACTGGCCAAATATGGAACAATTTGAGCACCAAGTGAAGATTGTCACTGATAATAACCTTTTAAGTAAAATAGAAATCTTTGAGCCTATCCTGATGTAAATAAATGGATATAAAAGGGAGAAGGCAAACAGTTATTTTAGAGTAGAATTAAAAATTATTAGTATAAAAAAATGTAGTTAGAAAATAATCATTGGCACTTATCATCATACTAATAATCAGGTAAGAAAGAGCAATGAAAAAAACCAGTGAGTTCCACTCCTATTCAACATAGTATTGGAAGTTCTGGCCAGGGCAATTAGGCAAGAGAATGAAATAAAGGGTATTCAAATAGGAAGCGAGGAGGTCAAATTATCTCTGTTTGCAGATGACATGAGTGTATATTTAGAAAACCCCATCTTTTCAGTCCCAAAACTCCTTAAGTTGATAAGCAACTTCAGCAAAGTCTCAGGATACAAAATCAATGTGCAAAAATCACAAGCATTCTTATACACCAGTAATAGACAAACAGAGCCAAATCATGACTGAACTCCCATTTACAGTAGCTACAAAGAGAATAAAATGCCTAGGAATACAGCTTACAAGGGATGTGAAGGACCTCTTGAAGGAGAACTACAAACCACTGATCAAGGAAATAAGAGAGGATAGAAACAAATGGAAAATCATTCCATGCTCATGGATAGGAAGAATCAATATCGTGAAAACAGCCTTACTGCCCAAAGAAATTTATAGATTCAATGCTATTCACATCAAGCTACCACTGACTTTCTTCACAGAATTAGAAAAAACTACTTCAAATTTCGTATGAAACCAAAAAAGAGCCCATAGAGCCAAGACAATCCTAAGCAAAACGAACAAAGCTACAGGCATCATACTACCTGACTTTGAACTATATTAGAAGGCTACAGTAACCAAAACAGTGTAGTACTGGTACCAAAACAGAAATATAGACCAATGAAATAGAGCAGTGGCCTCAGAAATAACACTACACATCTATAGCCATCTGATCTTTGACAAACTTTACAAAAATAAGCAATGGGGAAACAATTCCCTATTTAAAAAATAGTGTTGGGAAAACTGGCTAGCCATGTGTAGACAACTGAAATTGGACCACTTCCTTACATGTTATACAAAACTCAAGATGGATTAAAGATTTAAATCGAAGACCTAAAACCATAAAACCCTAGAAGAAAACCTAGGCAATACCATTCAGGACATAGGCATGGGCAAAGAGTTCATGTCCCAGCACTTTGGGAGGCTGAGGCGGGCAGATCATGAGGTCAGGAGATTGAGACCATCCTGGCTAACATAGTGAAACTCCATCTCTACTGAAAATACAAATATTAGCCAGGTGTGGTGGTGGGCGCCTGTAGTCTCAGCTACTCCGGGGCTGATGCAAGAAAATGGCGTGAAACTGGGAGGCGGAGCTTGCAGTGAGCCGAGATCACAACACTGCACTCCAGCCTGGGGGAAAGAGCAAGACTCCCGGGGTGGGGGGGAGGAAAAAAAAAAACCACCAAAAACAATTGCAATAAAAGCCAAAATTAACAAATGGGATCTAATTAAACTAAAGAACTTCTGCACAGCAAAAGAATCTATCATCAGAGTGATCAGGCAACCTGCGGAATGGTAGTAAATTTTAGCAATCTATCCCTCTGACAAAGGGCTAATATCCAGAATCTACAAGGAACTTAAACAAATTTACAAGAAAAAAACAACCCCAGCAAAAAGTGGGCAAAGGATATGAACAGACACTTTTCAAAAGAAGACATTTCTTCTTTTGGGCAACAAACAAATGAATAAAAGCTCATCATCATTGGTCATTAGAGAAATGCAAATCAAAACCAAAATGAGATACCATCTCACACCAGTTAGAATGGCAATCATTAAAAAGTCAGGAAACAACAGATGCTGGAAACGATGTGGAGAAATAGGAACTCTTTTAAACTGTTGGTGGGAGTGTAAATTTGTTCAACCATTGTGGAAGACAGTGTGGCAATTCTTCAAGGATCTAGAACTAGAAATATAATTTGACCCAACAATCCCATTACTGGGTATATACCCAAAGGATTAGAAATCATTCTACTATACAGACACATGCACACATATGTTTATTGCAACACTATTTATAATAGCAAAGACTTGGAACCAACCCAAATGCACATCAATGATAGACTGGTTAAAGAAAATGTGGCACATATACACCATGGAATACTATGCAGCCATGAAAAAGAAAGAGTTCATGTCCTTTGCAGGGTCATGGATGAAGCTGGAAAACACAATTCTCAGCAAACTAACGCAGGAACAGAAAACCAAATACTGCATGTTCTCACTTATAAGTGGGAGTTGAACAATGAGAACATATGGGCACAGGGAGGAGAACATCACATACCGGGGCCTGTTGCAGGGTGGGGTGCAAGAGGAGAGAGAGCATTAGGAGAAATACTTAATGTAGATGATGGGTTTATGGGTGCAGCAAACCACCATGACACATGTATACCTATGTAACAAAACTGCACATTCTGCACATGCATCCCAGAACTTAAAGTATAATAATAAAAAAAAAAAAACTGCTGAGTTAATGTTTCATAAGAAAGTGGATATTCCCTTTTTTATAAAATTCTTATAAATAATGAATTATATATGTAGTATATTATATAGAGAGTGTATACTCTGTGTGTGTATATATGTATGTGTATATATGTGTGTGTGTATGTATATATATATGGAAGTTGGTAAACCACCACTTTAGTAAAATGGTGACTTCATAATTTCACTTGACTTGAAAATATTTGGACAAATTAAAATTATTTACCACCTGAGAAGATGCAGTGAGAATATAGCATCACTTCTGTGGTATTAATGTCAAAAATATATACCTTGAATTTAATTATGAAGCAACATGGCACAAATAAAAGTGGAGCAACATTATACAAAATATTTGGCCTTTAATGTTCAAAAAATGTTAAGTTAATGAAAGTAAAAAAGATTGAGGAACTAATGTAAATTAAATGGGACCCAAAAAATGACAACTAAATGCAAAATACCAATCTGGATGAAATTTTTTCCTTTTATAATAAGCAATTCATAACACTTAAATGGGGTCGGCGGAGGTAGTAATAGCCTATCAATGTTAATTTTCTGATTTTAGTCTTGCTTGTAATTTTATAAAAGAATGCTCTCGTTTATAGAAAATGTATACTATTCAGTTTGGGATAATGGGGATTAATATTGGCCAGATATACTAAAATGATTCAGAAAAGAAGTTACTTCAACTGGCTTGCAAATGTTTTGTAAGTTTCAAATTATTTCACAATAAAAGAAGTTTTAGCCTCTTGTACCTTTTCTTGTCCTTTCCTCATCCCATTACTAGCACAGAGACAAGTAACTCTCCCCAATTACTAATGAAAACATCGTTCCTGAATTACCCTTTCACAAAGAAAAGCAGCCGATGTGAATAGCTTGAAGGTGATCCTGGAAACCAAAGATAGGGATTTTTTTTTTTTTTTTTTAACAAAAAAAAAAGCAATCATTTTATTTATTTCCCACACTTGTGCATTACAACCCCACATGAATTGCCTACCAGTGAAAATTGTGAGATTCTCCTTCCCAAATAGGGAGACTGCTAAAATTCTATTTTAACATTTTATTGATATTTTAATTCATAATTTCCAGAGAAAGGACCAGAAGTGTGAGTTGGTTATTTGTTTTTGTTTTGTTTTGTTTTAATCAAATCAAGTGCCTAAAGAAACTGAAACTCCAGCACAACTCTGGTACTCTTTTTTTTTTTTTTTTTTTTAATTTTTTTATTATTATTATACTTTAAGTTGTAGGGTACATGTGCATAACGTGCAGGTTTGTTACATATGTATACTTGTGCCATGTTGGTGTGCTGCACCCATCAACTCATCATTTACATCAGGTATAACTCCCAATGTAATCCCTCCCCCCTCCCCCCTCCCCATGATAGGCCCCTGTGTGTAAATGTCCATCAGTGACAGATTGGATTAAGAAAATGTGGCACATATACACCATGGAATACTATGCAGCCATCAAAAAGGATGAGTTTGTGTCCTTTGTAGGGACATGGATGCAGCTGGAAACCATCATTCTTAGCAAACTATCACAAGAACAGAAAACCAAACACCACATGTTCTCACTCATAGGTGGGAACTGAACAATGAGATAGGGAATTTTTGACTGGCATTTGACTGTAACCCTTTAATGACTCCTTAACCCAACCATTCAGCAGTGCTGAAGAATTTTAATGTATTTTATCTATCTTCTGGATATGTAAAAGTATTATATTGATTGCAAAGTATACTTATAAAATAATAGTTTTTTTAAATGTTATTTACCATTAAACTGTGAGCTCCGTGAACCTGTATCACTCACTGGTTGTGAATAAACATAGCTATGTGCCCATAATTACTACCTCATCCATGCTAGCACATGATAGCCATTCTATATGGATTATTTAAATAAATTTTGTTATATTCATTTATCTCACATATAATTTATTATGGTAAGTGCTTTGTAATATATTTATTTTGGAGGCATGGTATGCTCTGTTTACAATAAATACTTTTTCTCATTATAAACTGCAAGTAATTTTATTGTTAAATACATGGAATGTGTGGAAAATTAAAATGAAACCAAGACCTTGCCGTAATCTCATCACCACCTCTCTCCTCCTCCACAAAAAACTTACCATTCACTTTTGAAGCATTCCCTTCATTGTATCCAGATTTTACTTAGCTGAGACCAATGTGTGTGAATGTTTGAGGATGTATATGTGTATATACATATACATATGTATATGTAATACAATACATGTAATACAATACATGTTTTTCAATGCAACTTTATATAGTAATTTTATTTAGTACTTAAAAGTCTCTTTATAAAAGTCATTATTCATATGTGTACATTTAATTGATGTCTACACATTTAGAGGGGAGCAAATTCTATTTAGTTATATCCACCCATTTCTCTTCTAGCAGAAGAGCCTCTAACAGCCCTTGAACCTGAAATCCTTCATAAAATGTGCATGAAATGTGTATTCGATCTCTTCCCTGATATAACCAGGATTAAAAATTATCTACATTAATGAGTCCCTCTTTACCATTGTCCTTTACAGCTGCCTGAATGGAGTGAGCTCATAACTATAGCCTCTGGTTTCTTTTCCCCAGAAATTTGCCTTAAAATATTTCTTTTGCCTTAACAATAGTTATATATTTCACAGATGCCATAGTGTCATTATAAAGTTAAGCTATAAGAAATATTCTATTTCCTTAAGTTGAAAATTTCATTTTTAGCCCTGAATTAACATGTTAAGGGGTAAAAATTTTCTCATAAATGCATGCATGCATGGGAAAATACTTCATAATATTTTTCCTTCTATTGAATCTCAACAATTAATATTAACACAGAGAGAAATAACATAGCAAAATTTGATTACTTGAATGATTCCATCAGTTTTCCTAATAATACAACCTGATTTCCTAGTCTTCAGAATTGATAAGATCGATGATCAGGAAGCCAAACACTCTGCCATGCAAACTTCCTACATGAGGCTAAAAATGTGAGAAACAAAAATACTATATTATATTTTAAGTTAAGGTGAATTAATATAATCTTAGATATCAGGAAAAGAGTTGATGCAATAGTTGAGGTGAAAGGTGAATTGGTGTAAAGTGTTGATAATAGAGATGAAGAGAAGCATATTGGGGATAAATTGGGCAGAAAAACTAATATATTGGATATGGGATGGTTAAGGCTAATTAACTGAGAGCATAATATGGTATTATATTAATGTAATGGTATATTAATTATGTACCATTTACATAGTAGATATTTACCAAGCACTTCAGATACTCTAGGTTACAATTTCTTTGGCCTTGAAGAATTCATTGTGGAGTGGGCGTGTCAGATATGTCAAGAAATATCTATAGTGCAATTGTTAGTCATGTAAAAGAGTTATTAAAAAGTGTAATGGAAACAGATGGAAATTCCTTCCCTTATGACTAGTAATCCCAGATGACTTATACAACAGAAGGAAGACTTTTTGTGATTTGAGAGCCTGTTGGTTAATTTCTCAAGATTATTGGCCAATTCTTAGGCAAAGTCTTTTGCTGTATTTTGACCCAGCAGCTGTCCCTTTGGCTACACTATTAATCCTATATAGGAGTCATAAGGAGGGAACATGTGGCGATCAGAAGAAAAACGTACACATTCTCTAAATCATCTTTTCTTTCAAAAGGAACAGTTACTTAAACATTTCAATATAATATAGAAAAATCTATACATTGACCTTTGCTTTGAGAAACACATTTCAGTTCAGACTCACTTATTGCCAAAAATATTTTCAGAAAGCAAAAATGTAAACCAGTATTTCTTGGGTACTGTTCTGTTTGCACCAAAGATATGGTATGCATACATTTTTTATCACCCTACAAAAGTCATTATGATGTTTGCACTTAAAATCAAGGGAAATTTTACTCTTTAGAGACAACAATAAACAACAGATTGAATAAGGGAAAAATTAAAGAAAAAAGATAAATCAGTCTTTTGGGAGACAAGCTATTAAGAATACCAGTTTTTATTTTCCATTCTGTGCCAATTCAAGACAGTCCTACCAGAGAGTAAAGAGTTACTCTTCACATTCAAAAAAAAAAAAAAAAAAAGAAGCAAAGAGTTGAGAGATAGAACTTTGAATAGATTATTGGGTGTATTAAGGTATTAAGGAGTTTGACTTAGTAAAGAGCATCTAGAGTTCTAATGTTCTTATTAGCTAAGGTTTTGTTTACATGGAAAGTTTTTCAAATAATACAGCTGAATATATACAACTACAAAAAGTACACAAAAATAAACACGTAAAAATAATAAGTAATAGTCTCAATAGCTGGAAGTGCCATGGAGAAAACAAATCAGGATAATGTGATAGAAAGTGATTTAAGTTTCATTGCGTTTTTCTGTAGCAGCAACATAAAATTCGAGACCTTAAATGAGAGAGAAATATTCATGCCAATAAAAAGTTTTTCATGCAGAAAGGCAGCTAATGCAGACGACCTTAAGAAAGTCCTTGAAAGACATTCAGAATAGCATAACCTGATGTACGTTTTTTAAAAGACCATTGTCTACTGGACAAGAAACTGATTATCAAAAGTCAGAAGTTGAAGAAATAATGTCGAGAAAAGAGTTGTTGCATTAGTTGAGATGAAAGGTGAGTTGGTGTAAAGCACTGATAGCAGAGATGAAGAGAAGCATATTAGGGGGTAAAATTGGGCAGAAAGAGGAATATATTCGATATATGATGGAAATACGGAAAGAATCATCAAGCATAACTCTAAATTTTGTGGGATGAACCACTAAATTAAAGCTAATGTAATGGACCGAGAGGGGGAGTCTTGGGGAAGAAACACATAAAGGCAGTTGTGGGAGAGGATTAGTTAAGAATGGTCAATAATTTCTATTTAGACATGTGAAATTTGAAAATGCCTGTACAATTTTCAAGAGATGTGAAGTAGGAAGTTGTATATATAATTTTGTGGCCAATGGGATAAGTTATGCCGAGCATAGAATTTTGAGTGCTATTAGAACAAAGATGGAATTTAAAGTCAGAGCTTCAAAAACATTGCTTTGGGAGAGAATGTGGAGACAGAAAAGAAAAAGCCCTGGTAATCTCTAAAAGGTAAAAGCTGGGAAAAGTAAAAAGACTCCGGAAATGACCCTAAAAAGGATTAGTTTGTGAGATAGTAGGAACAGAGTACAGTCACACCATGGGAGCCAAGTAAAGTGTTTCAAAGGGAGGGAATGTAGTGTGTACACTCTGGAAAATGTCACTGAGGGAATGAGTAAGATGAAGACAGAGAAGGAGCCATTGAAATTAGTAACATGGAGGTCTTTGGTAATCTAGATAAGAGCAATTTCAGAGAGTTGGCCTTCAATATAATTTTTGGTTTTTAATTAGAAACTACAGAGACATTGAATATAGGTATAGGTGCAAGTCTGTTAGGAGATTTGCAGGCAAAAGGAGAGAGTTCCAGTCTCAATAGTCAATGACAAGGACATAATAGGTACAGCCATTTGCTCTGTGTGTGTGTGTGTGTGTGTGTACGTGTGTGTATTGATGTAAAGGCTGGAGTTTAGAAAAGAGAGAATGTAAGAGAATAAATCACTTATTTTGAGACTGAAAAGAAAGTTAGGATGGTTAGGTTTATAAACTTCATATTCAATATTGTAAAATTTGTTTAAATATAGTTCTGATGAGGATGAAATAGACTCAAGTGTGTCAAGTCCTTGAATTTTCTGTCTGAGATGTAAGAGATGATCCAAAATTATAACTTTATTACCCATATATTTTGTGGTCCCAGCCTTTTGATTAGTTATTAGGAAAACAAGAGATTGGAGAAAATGAATAAAATGGTAAGGAAACAGCATATGAATATTTTTCTAAATAGTTTTTAATCATTAGGATATAATTTATGTAAACAAATTTTACATATTTAAAGCATACAATGTCCTAAATTTTGACATGGATACACCTGTGAAACCATCCCCATAATGAATCAAGGTAGTAAACATAACCATCACCAGCAAAAGATTCTTTGTGCCACTTTGTGAATCATCCCTCCTGTCTCTCCCTGTTCCCTTCATCTAAGGACAACCATGAATCTACTTTCTGTCAATAGAAAATAGTTTGTATTTGCCAGAATTTTATATAATTGAAATAAAACATTTTTGGTGTCTGACTTGTTTCACTCAGCATGATTACTGAAGTTTTTTTAATGTATGGGATTGATACTTTTTTCTATTGGTGACTAGCAAACAATTGTCTATTAATTCACCTGATATGGGGATTTGGGCTGTTTGCTTTTTTTTTTTTTTTTTTTTTTTTTGGCTATTGTAGATAAATCTGTTATTAACATTTGTGTACGAAATTTTATATAGACATATGGTTTAACTTCTCTTGTATCAGTTTTTAGGAGTGAAAGAGCTGGGTCTTATGGTAGGGATATGTTTAACCTTTTAAGAAACTGTTGAACCATTTTCCAAATGGTTTGTAACATTTACATCCTCACTCACTGTATGTGAGAGTTCCTATTGCTCTACATCCTTACCAATACTTAATCTTTTTAATTTCAGGCATTTTAAGAGATTTGGAGTGGTTTCCACTTGTAATTTTATTTTATTTTTGATGGAGTCTCACTCTGCTGCCCAGGCTGGAGTGCAGTGGCATGATCTCAGCTCACTGCTACCTCCATCTCCCAGGGTCAAGCGATTCTCCTACCTCATCCTCCCGAGTAGCTGGGATTAAAGACATGTGCCACCACGCCGGGCTAATTTTTGTATTTTTAGTAGAGATGGTTCACCATGCTAGCCAGGCTGGTCTTGAATTCCTGGCATCGTGATCTGCCCACGTTGGTCTCCCAAAGTGCTGGGATTACAAGTATAAGCCACCGCACCTAGCCTTAACTTTAATATTCATAATGACTAATGAGGTTGATCAATTTTTCATGTATTTATTTGCCATGAACTTTGGTAAAGTTCAAACACTTTGTCCATTAAAAAATGGGTTGATTTCATATTGTTAGGTTTTAAGAATTCTTTACATATTCTGGATACAAATCCTTTGTCACATGTGATCTTTGAATATTTCTCTGCAGTCTGCGGCTTGTCTTTTTACTGTTTTCGTGTTGTCTGTTGAAGAGGTTCTTAATCTTGATGAAGTCCAATTTATCCTTTTTCTTTTATGAATCATGTTATGGCACAGAATCTCACCCATTTACATAACTCCAGGTCATAAAAGTTTTCTCCTATAGTTTTTATAGAAGTTGTATGGTTTTACAATTCCCCTCTGAAACTTATTGTATGGTACTTATGTAGGGTACGTATAATCCCAGTACAAGTTATATATTAAGTAGTGAAAGCCATAGCAATAGCACATCAAATCAGCTCAAGAAGCCCCATCCACAAGGTTACTTCCATTTCTATTCCCCAATGTAAAGTCAGCAGTTAAATCCAACACCTCCTGCTGCCATGCAACAAGGTAGAAGGGTGACTTGGGCTTGTGTCAAACAAATGTTTTACCAAAGTTTGAGCCTAGTTTCCCCAGAGTTCTCCAGTATAATCAGACTGATATGTAGAGAAAAAAAAGAGAGATCAGACTGTTACTGTGTCTATGTAGAAAAAGAAGACATAAGAAACTTGATTTTGATCTGTACTAAGAAAATTGTTTTGCCTTGAGATGCTGTTAATATGTAACTTTAGCCTCAACCCTGTGCTCACAGAAACATGTGCTGTATGGAATCAAGGTTTAAAGGATCTAGGGTTGTGCAGGATGTGCCTTGTTAACAATATGTTTACAGGCAGTGTGCTTGGCAAAAGTCATTGCGATTCTCCATTCTTGATTAACCGGGGGCACAATGCATTGCAGAAAGCCGCAGGGACCTCTGCCCAAGAAAGCCTGGATGTTGTCCAAGGATTTCCCCCACTGAGACAGCCTGAGGTATGGCCTCATGGGAAGGGAAACACCTGACCGTCGCCAACTCGACACCCATAAGGGGTCTGTGCTGAGGAGAATTAGTAAAAAGAGGAAGGCCTCCATCTCCTGCACGTCCCTAGGAAAGGAATGTCTGGGTGTAAAACCCATCGCACATTCATTCTATTCTAAGATAGGAGAAAACCACCTTGTGGCTGGAGGCGAGATATGCTGGCGGCAATGCTGCTCTGTTGTTCTTTGTTACACTGAGATATTTGGGTGGAGAGAAGCATAAATCTGGCCTAAGTGCACAACCAGGCACAGTACCTTCCCTTGAACTTATTTGTGACACAGATTCCTCTGCTCACATGTTTTCCTGCTGACCTTCTCCCCACTATCACCCTGTTCTCCTGCCGCATTCCCCTTGCCGAGATAGTGAAAATAGCAATCAATGAATACTGAGGGAACTCAGAGACTGGTGCCGGTGCGGGTCCTCCGTATGCTAAGCGCCGGTCCCCTGGGCCCACTGTTCTTTCTCTATACTTTGTCTCTGTGTCTTATTTCTTTTCCCAGTTTCATCCACCTGATGAGAAATACCCACAGGTGTGGAGGGGCTGGCCCCCTTCATTGATACATATGGCATTTAGTCTTGGGGACAGAAAGGCCTTCCCCCACCCCCATCATCTTCTTCTTTAAAATTATTATGTTTGGGATAGAGGGTGAGGGAGGGATCACATACTGCAGAAACAGAGCAGTTTTGTATCAGAAAGCAAGGCACACTTACTTTCTGATTCCTGTGATGCAGGTGAACCAACAAAACACACAATATTTTCATGCCATCCAAAGTTCAATATTGAAGAACAAGTGTCCTGTTACTGATATCATTTATTTCAGCTTTGGAAACCGCTTGATTCTGCAGCCACAGCCCAGTGCTATTCAATATGGGATGGAGGGTTTTGCTGTCTTTGAGTCAACCTGACTTGCACAAAGACTTTCTCCAAAGGGGTCCACATTAATCTGTGACACCTAGTACTCCATTATCATGATAAAATCTCTTTAAGATTTCACCTGGTTTTAACATATGCCTAAGAGAGTTTTTTAGGGGGTGGAGATAACTGCAAGAATTTATCTAAATTGTTTTAAGTCAGTTTCCATTTTCCTCCAAAATCACTTTCATCAGTTTTGTAAACTCAGTCTAGGGCAATGGCCCCAATACTACTGAATGCCTCATCTATGGTTTCCTGTAGGAGTTTGCATGCATTAAGGAAATCTCTCCAAGTGGGTCAAAACACTTATATAATAGGCAGGATCCACCGAAGAGAACAGTGACAACAAATCTGAGATTTTCACTGTTATCTCTGAATGGATCTAAAGTTGGCATTTTAGGCTGAAGGACAGACTAAGTCATAAAATAATGTGTATGGACACCACTCCATTATCTTCCAATCGAACCAGACGAACTGCTCACCTTTTGCTAGGTGGGCCATAGTATCACTGATTTTCCTCTTTTCATTAAAAGTGTAGGGGCATACCTCGGTAACTGTTAGCTAAAAAGGGTCGACCTTCTGTCCATCCATAGAATGATCTTAATACTATTTGTTACAATGTGCACTGCTGAAATTGGCTGTCATGTTAGTGCAGAATGCCAATCACTTGGAGGAGAGTTAGGGTGCCATTTGGGCAGCTGTCTTGGAACCTAATTCCAAGTGATCACCTTTGAACCACATCCTTAATTCCACCCCCCAACATTCCTGATTAATGGGCAATAACATGGAGGAGGCTTTATTGCCCAATTAACCTTGTGATTGGGTCAATGCTTGCTATCGATTCTCATAGTCTTCCCTCAACATCCTGTTAATTGCCCCGTGAAGCTGTCATCATTTCTCTTCCAGAAAACCATGTCTCTATGAGCACCCCAATCTTGTTGCCAAAACTATCAAGAACTGTGATGGGTCTAAGAGCTTACCCGACTTACAAGTTAGCATGCCAGCCTGCTATATTTTCATGGAAACTCTTAGAAGACATTAAATTCATGGGTCAGAGACAAATAAAAATTTGTCACTCATCTCAATAACAGTAGCCAATGTATCAGCATTTTTGTTCAAGCCCCAGAGCCCCAATTCCCACAGAATGATACGAAGAGATAGAGAAATAATACCTGCACATGCGCTGGGTTGAATTACATCAGAGAAACCCTGAGCTTAGGAAATCTAAATTTTTAATAGTGTATGTTAAGTATGACTGCTCTTTGCTCTGGAGGGAGGCTAAACTGTTCACTATATGCACTTAAAAAAAAAGTCCAGAATAAAAGGTAGTTGCCTTGCGTATAAGATATGAAAAAAATGTAAGAAACCCGTTAAGAATTGTTTCCCAACATTAATATAATATTTTGTTCTGGTTCCTTTTACCACTGTATATCACTGTGTGTGTGTATATATATATATATACTACTTAATCACTTAATCACTATGTATGCTTAGGCTATATATATATATATATATATAGTGAGAGAGAGAGAGCCTAAGAATACATATAAGAAATTAAAATCCTGAAATCTTAGAAAAATAAGAAACTATTAAGAGCAGCTATTCCATTTCCTGTGTTTGAAAAACTAAGCCTGGAAAAATTAAAGAAGTTGGCCTATAGCCACTTAATTGGTTATATAGTATGAAACTAGAACCTAGGTCTTGCTACTATAGGTCTACCATATTTAATTACTCACATTTTTTAGAAAACATTTTAGAAGTGAATGGCATACAACTTCAGTTCTACTCATGTTCAAGATTAAGGTATGTCTTCATCCTTTGGTTTCCATAGTTCTCTCTACACCTGCCATTGTGCCAAATATTTAAGCCTTCAGTGAATTAATGAACATATGTTTGCAAAACACAAAGAAATAATCACTATTAATAGGACAAAGTTTAGATGTTATTACTTGCCAGCCAATGCTATAGTAAGTTTTAATTCTGGTAAAATGTTTGTTATCCACAGCTGAAAGTCAATTGAGAAAGCGAGCCTTACAATGATTATAGAGAAACTCCATAAATATAGTCATATGCTTAAACCATAACTTGCTATTTTAGCTATTTTAAAACACACAATTAATGTCTCGCTGGTATATTGTGGCAGCATTTTAACTCTCATTTAAGTATTTTAAATAATTGAGCATTAAATAACAATAAAAGCCAAGTAGCAGTTTTATAGTGATGCTGTTGCCAACAAGGTCTTAACTCAGGATTTTGCTCCCCTATCAAAGCTTATCTTTCTTCCTATTCTCAGCATTTGCCAGTAAAATGTTCTTAATAAACAATTTAAGCACCACAGTCCATAATCTTAAATTGTTGTCTTACACAGATTCTACTATTCCTGGAGGAAGCTAACATTATTAACTTTTGCTGGCATCTGTGAAAGTGTTCTGAATTTCCAGACCATGTAATATTTGCCATTCATTTGTAGATCATAGCTTTTACAAAGCCAAACTTGGCTGTCTCTACATTTTTCTTAGAAATGGAGGATTTTATTTTAAATAATGGGGCCCTATGTGAGGGATATAAAGTCACCTTTTACACCTGGTGATAAACTGCAAGTCATTGGCCCATTTTTGTGTTTCAAGAACAAAAAGGTAAGGATCACTATCAATTTCTGACAACTTAGCAAGATTTTTACATGGAGTTGTTTTGAAACATGTGGGTTTCAAGCAGATGTAAGATTTGGTCCGTTGTAGAAATAAAGGCTGAGAACTTAGAAATGTATCTTGTTTATGACATGAGGCTTAAGAATAATCTTGTAATACAGAGGTTAAAAATATGAAATTTCCAACCATAATGGTGTAGATTTATTAGCTGCAAAACCATTTGTGCAAGGTAATTAAAAATTGGGTTCTAATCTTTCTGTATCCATTACCTCTCCAATGATATTTCATGATATTTCTTGCTCAGCAAATAAAATTTTTAAAATACAAAGTTTATATTCAGTATAATAACTAAAGTTTTATATATTATTTCACCTATTCCTCAGGGGCATGCTATCACCTCTTCATCTTTACTATGCTTTGTGTTTTATTTTTACATTTATTTGCACTTTTTCCTATTTCAAATAATATAGAATAATATCTCACTGTCATAATTTTTGGGAAGATTAGAAAAAGAAAGTTTATAACAATTTATTAAGTAAGGCATTGCTTTTCATACTTTAATTACAACAATGATATAGCAGTTACGAACACTGAGTAAAATGTCCCTGGATGTAGTTGCCAAAAGAGCTAATAAGATATGAAACTGCCTTCATAGAAGCACATTGTCTTTAAAGAATGGAGTATCACATGTTCTGTGTGAGTTGTGCCTCGATACCCTTTGTTCAGTTCTGAAAGTGATACCGAAAAAATAACAACGTGGAGTGAAGTCACAAGATACTAACCAGTCCGTGATGGAATTAAAATTCGGCCACATGAAGAGGGTGGAAGTTGGTGAATGGGGATATGTGGGGCATTATTTAATAGCCATCTTTATATGTCTGAAACATTTTCATCAGAATTTAACACACATATGGGAACCTTCATGTCAGAAATAGAAGAAAAGGTAGAAGTTATAAGGAGGCAGAGTCTCCTCAAGAAAGTTTTCAAAATGATCAGATCTATCAAAACTGGAAAGTAGTATTCTAATAATGCAAGTATCCAGAGATGTGTTGAGAATGCTGTCAATAGGGTTCGAAGCTCTAATTGAGAACTTTACTAGATGATTTCTCAGCCTCTTCCAACTCTGCAAGCCTATGACTTTTATTTGTCTTAAAGCTGGTTTAAATTTACACAGAGAGAGACCCATTTGTGCCAGTAATAGTTCAAGATTAACCAAAAATTACGCTTGTTGGAAAAATTTCTAAAAATGTTGATACCAGATTTGGAGGTTGTTGTGGATGTGTCCTATACTGCTCCCAGTTACCTTTGAAAATTACCATTAATAAAGAGATACACCATGTCCAAGATCACTCCCCCATTCCTTGGGGACCTGCATCTGATCACTAATTGAATTAGGAGTATACACACCCAGTCCCCTTATTTTAACTCAGGAAAACTATAAAACACTGTTACAGCATCAGAGTTCTTTGTGAAGTGGATTGAAGCCATAATCTGACTATGCTATAACCCACAATCACAACTTCCCAAATTCTCCTTTCTTCTCTTTACCTGAGAAGTGTTGATCCTTGGAGCCTTTCCTCATAAAAATTCCTGCACACTATTCTCCATCTGAGTTTGGTTCCTGAAAAAAAAATGAGGTGGAAGTTAGAATTTGGTTTTAAAGGTTGGATTACCTGCTCTGCTGGCAATAAGGATATCAAGAAAATAAGGCAATAAGATGCTGGGTGAATTTACAGTACAGAGTAGCCATGTAAATTTAAAACATAAGATAAGGATGTCTGGGATTAGTGCAGTCGAGAATTTTCTTTTACCAAATTCTGCTAAAACCTCTGTGTCTGCTGAAATAGAGTTCAATGCTTCATCATTTTTGAAGTCTTTTTACAGTCCCCGTAGGACAACCCTTGCCCCCTCAGAAAATTCCCCTACTTTCCTTCCTAACCACTAAGGCCACAACTAGATTAAATCACCACATAACAAGGTCAAGGATGTCCTGAACTTTCTAAGAAAGGAAAAATAAATGACCATGAAAATACTATAGCACCTAGAAAATATGTAGTAGAAGGATTCAGAAGACATTAGAACTGTATTCTGCAGATGTTCAATGGGGGCAGAAAAGGGTGGAAGAACATAAGCTGAGTAAAAAAGCATTTCTTAATATGGAAGCAAATCCTCAACCCTCAACATACAGGAGTTTCCACCCTTGCTGCAACCCCTGTGAGACATTGCTAACAAACTACAGAGATAGCTGGCTGTTAGAAGCTTGGACAAAATGATCAGCCAAAGTAGAAAAGCCAGGAATGCCATGGTAGACAGTGGAAGAAATGGATTCAGAGTTAAGAGAAGCAGGCACTCTCAAGTGGATAAACTATATAAGAACTGAAAACACATCAAATGACTGTCTGGCTATAAGAGCTCCCAAAAGTCATTCTGTTTACCAAGAGCATAAAGAACTGGTGAGAAGAACTCCAGCCTCACTGTGAAGCTTGATGGTGACTGTACTCTGTAGACCAGGAAGACCATAGGAAATATTGTTACCAAACTGGGATCAGTAACAGCAGTGAGGATGATGGGGTCCCTTAATAATAGAGGACATGTGTGAGTTTCAGTTGTCACAGGCAGTAGCAAGATAAGAATGACAGCCAGAGGCAATAACTTGCACAGAAGTATAAAAATATTTATTAGAACCAAGATAGAAGGGCAGCCACTACGGGTTTTACTCAATCTCTGTGACCAGAACAAATCAAAAATAGATTATTAGAATAATGATAAGTAAAATATCCCTACTTCTTTCCTGTTTTTAGATCTGAATCACATTTCTGACCCAGAACTGCTGATGGAAGGAGAGGACAGATCCCCAGGAGAGAGTACCATGCTGCACCATCAGTAAGAACTTCCCTAGACTTTTTCCAAAGGTATCTATGACTATTTACTCAGGTCACAACACCCTGGAGAAATGGGACTACCCAATCATTGTAGAGACTGCCAGACACAGGGTCAGAGTTGATGTTGATACCCAAGAACTATCATTGTTGCCCCCCAATTAGAATGGGGGCAAGTGGGAACCAGGTAACAAATGGAGTCTAGTCTAGGTCTAGTTCACAATGACTATGTGACCCCATCAATAGATATTTCTGTCACCAGGTTCATAGGTAAAGTGAGTATGTTTGGTATCAGGCAGAATTCCCGTATTAGTTACTTGACCTTTGGAGTAACAATTTTTGTTGTAATAGCCTATGAAACTGATATAGATTCATGTCTACTTTAAGAATAAAAGGAGTACTGTGCTAATTAGGCCTATCATATTCAATTCATTGATCTAACCCTTGCAAAAATCAGATGAATCCTGTGAGATGACAGTAAATTACTAATCAAAATAGTACTCTAATTGCAAATGTTTTTTCAAATACACTTTGACAAGGGTAACTTTGGTCAAGTCAACTAACACAGTCTCAGGTACGTGGTATGTGACCATTGATCTGGCTAATGTAATTTCAATCTCTATGGAAAAGACTGGAAAGAATTAAATTCACTAGTAACAGACAACAGTACAAACTTATAATATTGTTGTTCCATGGCTATCTTAACCCTCAGCTTTCCACATAATCTCTTCTGATGGATCCAGAACTGATGGACATTTCAGCAGAATGTCCCATGGGTCCACTATATAACATTGTACTAATCAGACCCAGAAAGAAACAAGTGGCAATGGGTTGGAGGCCTTGGAAAGACACAGGCACTTTAGAGAGTGAGACATACATTCTGTCAAGAGTTAAGATACTACCACATTAATACAATTTTTAGAGGACCAGTAGTTTATGGTATCCCAGGACACACCTTAAAAATAAGAAACAATTAGCGCATCCTGAAGCTTTCATCTTAAGGAAGAACCATTCCTGATAGGCCACCTTCTGGAAGATTTCTCTGGCTATTATACAGATTGACATGAATAACTGCAAAGTTTTAGTAGCATACTGTGCAGGAAAAAGGCTTTTTAGCAATCCAGGTTTTCACATTTTGGTGTAAGTGACAATAAGCTTGGGTAATTTAACCTGACAGATCTTTTGATCTTAGGTATATCTGTGATAGAAAAAGACATTATTTAGGAATTATGTAATGCTTAATGGGAAAATTATAATATAGTATTTTATATAAAAATTATAATATAGTATGCTGGGACTCCAGAGCAAGGCCATGCTATCTGCAAAGTAGAACTAAACTTAACTTTCAAATAACAGTTCCTGATGTGATACTGGCTCTGCTAGAGATGCATTATAAGATGCCAAATGAATGTAGCTGGAAATGACAACCGGAGCTACGGTCTGTCAACCACACCACTATTTGAGAGCTTATAGCAAGGCAAGGGTAGAAGCTGAGAGATTGGTAAAGAGGCTATTATAGCAATTCAGGGAGGTAAAACTGGTGGTGTTAAGAAGTGCTCAGATTCTGGATATAACTTGAAGATACAGAGCTGACAAAGCATGCTGGTGGATTGGATGTGTGGTGCGATGGAAACAGAGGAGCCAGGATGACGAGAAGATTTGGGGCCTGAGCGAAATGATTGGCCATGTCCTGAAATATCAAAGAATGTGAGAGGAGATTTGTGAAGGACCAGGGCAATGGTGGAAAGAAAGTTATTTAAGGCTCCGTTTTAGGCAGGCTAAATTTGAGACACATATTAGACATTCAAGTTGAAATGTCAAATAAGCAGTTGATAAACCAGTGTAGAGTCAAGGGGATAGGTCCAAGCTGGAGAAATACAGTTGGTATTATTAGCATATAGATGATATTTAAAGCTGTGAGTCTGTATGAGATCATTAAGGGAGAATGCATGGCTAGAAAAAAGTTCAATGATGGGGTGTTAGAACAGTCTCACTTTTAGAGGTCAGGGAGTTGAAGGGGAGCCAGTATCAGAGCTAAGAGAACAAGGTCAAGAGCAGGAATGAAGACAAAGACAGAAGGACGTTTTATCCTGAAACAAGTAAAGAAAGTGTTTCAAGGAGGAATGAAAGATTAACCATGTTGCAAGAGGCTACTAAGTAAATTGAATCTATGTCATTATTCTGTTTCTTCAAATTTGTTTTACTTTGACATTTTTCATTTCAATTTTTTCTTATTAGGACTCATTTTACCTCATTTCATCAGTTTTGCATCCTTGCTCACTTTTGTATTCCTCCTGAACTGTTATGATATTGCTTCAAATACAGTAGTGTTTGGCAGCCCATGTCCTCTGAATTGTAAGAGCTCTCTTTCTGATCTGTAAACACAAGCTAAGACCTATCACAATTTGGACTCTGACCTTGTATTTCCTCCAAAGAATTCACAGTTCTTTTTAGACATTACCTCATTACTCCTAAGGTATAAGTACAGAGACATTAAAATTTATTTGGAAGTACATGTGAAGAATTAATTGTATAAAATAGGCCATGAAGAATGTTTAAACTAAATAAAGTAAATTTTTCTATAGACAAAGTCTTATGCTTTTCATAAGCTCCTATGTGTAATTAGTCATAGAAGTCACACAGAATGGCTTTTTGAAATATCAATCCGGATAACTCAACAAGAAAAAGATTTACAATGTTGTGCCTGCTTTAAATAGGCATAGCATAATATCAACATAATCATCACCATCTTCATCAGTATTATCTACGAGAAACCTTAGTCAGTGTCAGCACTGTGCTAAGCACTTAAAATTATTATTTCTATGATAAGAGCCACTATTAAACCAGTGATAGAATTGTCCACCTTAAAATAAGGAGTTCCAGGCTCAGAGACTATAGGAAACTTGCTGAAGGTCACTTAGATAAAAGTGATGGGCATGAAATGTGTAACCATATAACCTAATAATAATAACAATGATGCCTAAATTTTGCTTTTAAAGGAAGAGCTAAGTTTCTTGCAAACAGTATCATGGAAGTTGAAAGGAGAAATCTGGATGATAGTTTAAGCATACAGAATAAGAAACAGACCAAGTACTTGAAATTAAAAGTGGATTATTTGGAAAAATGAATAAAATTAGTAAGTATCAAGCAAAATTAAGCAAAACAATAAAGGAAATAAATAAAATGTCTATATTTCTATCTATCTAAGCTAAAAACAAAAGGAAAAATTGCCCAGAGCTAGAAAATAAAATTACAGACTAACATCATTTATTAAAATAGATTCAAAAATCTAACACAATAAAAATGGCAAAGCATATGATTAAATATGCACTTTGAATTAGTCCCTTTAATTGACAGTGCTTGAGTTAATTTTGCCTTGTTTTCCTACTGCTAAGAACATTCTTTTTACCGGCCCCTTCTAACTACTACTTTGTTATTAATTGCTTATTTTTTTTATTTGTTTATTATTCCCTTGTTCAAGGCAATTCTATAAATTTTATTTCCACAGGAAACAGTGAACTATAGAATAATTTTGAGCAAGAAAGTGACCTGACTACATTTGAGCTTTACCAGGAGCATTCTGCCCTTGGCATGCAGAATGCATTCCAATGGAAGAAAATGTACTAGAAAACCAGTTAGAATGCTTCTGTGAGATAAACAGTAAAGAATACAGGGATCCTTACAATGTGTGTGATTACCAAAATAAGGTAAACGCTGCAGACGTAACTGTTTAGTTAAAACTAAAACTTTCCTCCATAATATAGGTATTTCTAAAGAATCACAAATAAAATTAATGTCAAAATTAGAGAAATTTATTATGTAAATAGTGTTAACTTTTTGAGTGCTACTAGCAATATAAATTGTGCTTAGAATTATTTAGTAGAATTACTAAGTGAATACAGTCAGCTTTACAAGTAGAAAAATATTGAAACTATTTTTTCCATATAGGTTTAATAATAGTAAATTGTAAAATGTAATGTGGAAAATACACAAAACACCATTTTTTTATATTTATATAAATATAAGTAAAATATAAGAACATAAATTTAGTTAGTAAATATATAGCTATCTTAATAAAATAAAATCAAAAGAAAGTAGAAACCCTGAATAAGTAAAACCACACCATTTCACTAAAAAAGTTAAGAAAATTTACTAAGCAGAGATAAGCAGTCTTCTGATGGATAACTTTCTTTAAAATTAGGTGTTTTCCAGTTAGAATGGCGATCATTAAAAAGTCAGGAAACAACAGGTGCTGGAGAGGATGTGGAGAAATAGGAACACTTTTACACTGTTGGTGGGATTGTAAACTAGTTCAACCATTATGGAAAACAGTATGGCGATTCCTCAAGGATCTAGAACTAGATGTACCATATGACCCAGCCATCCCATTACTGGGTATATACCCAAAGGATTATAAATCATGCTGCTATAAAGACACATGCACACCTATGTTTATTGCAGCACTATTCACAATAGCAAAGACTTGGAACCAACCCAAATGTCCATCAGTGACAGATTGGATTAAGAAAATGTGGCACATATACACCATGGAATACTATGCAGCCATCAAAAAGGATGAGTTTGTGTCCTTTGTAGGGACATGGATGCAGCTGGAAACCATCATTCTTAGCAAACTATCACAAGAACAGAAAACCAAACACCGCATGTTCTCACTCATAGGTGGGAACTGAACAATGAGATCACTTGGACTCGGGAAGGGGAACATCACACACAGGGGCCTATCATGGGGAGGGGGGAGGGGGGAGTGGGGAGTGGGGAGGGATTGCATTGGGAGTTATACCTGATGTAAATGACGAGTTGATGGGTGCAGCACACCAACAAGGCACAGGTATACATATATAACAAACCTGCACGTTATGCACATGTACCCTACAACTTAAAGTATAATAATAATAAATAAATTAAAAAATAAAAATAAAATAAAATAAAATAAAATTAGGTGTTTGTGTTAGTAATAGCATAAACAAATGAAATTTTATGTATAAAATTGTTTCTTTTTTCAGAAATAAATTTCATGTTTATAGTTTGAAAAAATTATTCATTTTATTATAACGGTTATTCATGCATGTTTTAAGTAAATATCTAAATGATATATATTTTTAATATTAAATAATTTTGTTTTGATGACTGCCATGGTCATTAATAACTTCAGTTAGCTTGTAGAACTAAAGATGACTCAGGTCTTCTATGCTGCGTGGAACAGAGTGATTAAAAACATAGGCTTTAGAGTCAGATAAGCCCAAGATCAAATCCTAGTAGTGTCATTAATGAGCTTAATGGCCTTGGGTAATGTTACAGGTTGAAATGTGTCCCCCAAAAAGATACGCTGAAGTCTTAACATCTGGTACCTTTGAATGTGGCCTTATTTAGAAATTGGGTTTTTGCAGATGTGAGTAAATGATGATGAAGTCATTAGGGTGGGCGCTAACCCAGTAAGGCCTTAGAAGAGGGGAAGAGGCACAGAGACAAATGCCGGACAGAGAGCAGAATGCCATGTGATGAGAGTCAGAGACATAAACAGTGTGTCTCAATACAATGTTAAAGATTGCTAGCAACACCAGAAGCTAATAGGAAAAAAAAATTCTCCCTAGAGCTTCTAGAAAGAGCATGGGCCTGCAGGCACCTTGATTTCAGAATTTTATTTAGCCCCCAGAACAGCGAGACAATACATTTCTTGTTCTAAGTCAGTCAGTTTGTGGTAATTTGTTACAGCAACTCTGTAAAATTAATATAGTTAAGTAACTTAACTTACTCATGTTTCAGGTTTTTCCCTCTTTAAAAGAGACATAATAATTCCCATTGAGTATTTAGTATCTCTGTAGTCTGAATTTCCTCATCAGCAAAATAGGAATAATAACGTGCTTGTAATAATGTTGTAAGAATTAAATGAGAATTAACATGTGTAAAGCACTTACACCTGTACCTGACACATAGAAAATTTTCCTAAGTATTTGTCATTTTATTATTAAATTTGATAACCCATGCAATGTGACTAACATAGTGCTTAAAACATATAAGTTTTTGTTAAATATCATTAACTGTTCTGACTAAATAATAAAGTTATATAAAATACTTACAATGTGCCTCAAGCATAGCAAGTTTTCAATAAATGTATGCTATCATAATTACTTTTGAAAATAAAATAATTTATCCTTTAAGTTATTATTTAAGTTTCTAGTGAAACTACAAAATTAATCTTTAAAACACTGAAATGAATTGTTTCACACTAAGTACTTCATTCCTTCATGAGTTCTCAACTCTGGATGTCTGTTGGTCTAAATTTAAAAAAGTTAAAGCCATGTAGCAATTTTAGTTATTCTTAATGGAAGCAAAGATTGGAATGCTTCAACTACAATTCAAAGGAACACATTTGTCTAAAAATATTTATGAAAAGTTTTTCAGTGTCAAGAATTGTGTTACTTTGGGGGAGGAAATAAAGTAAATATGATACCAGTGACTACTAATTAAAAAATGATGAGTATCCTGCAGGGGTGAAAAAAAGGTGCACTGTGAACACATAGCAGGGGGAGCTAATTTAAAATGGGCAGCAGACAAATATTTCTAGAAGAGGAGATATACTATTGGGAAAAAAATTAAGAATATATATATCACAGATATTAATTTCCTAATTTAAAGGATTATTATAATTATGCAAAAGATTGCCTTGCTTTAGGAAATAAACATTAAAGTATTTATGGGAAAAGGTATCTTACTGTACCCAAAGCTTACTTTAAACTAGTTCAATAAGATATTATATCTCTACAGTAATGCACTGCAGAATGATGTTTTAGACAACTATGGATTGCATATACAATGGTGGTCTCATAAGCTTATAAATCTATGTTTTAGTGTATGTTTTCTACGTTTAGATATGTTTAGGTACACAAATACTTTATCATCTTGGCATAATTGCTTACTGTAGAATGTACAGTAACATTCTATACAGATTTGTAGCCTAGGAGCCATAGGCTACACCGTATAGACTAGGTCTCTAGTAGGCTATACCAACTTGGTTTTTGTAAGTACACTCTATAATGTTTGCAAAACAAAACTGCCAAAGAGCAAATTTCTCAGAAAGTATCTGTCATTAAGCAATGTATGACTTTATATGCATATATAATACATACATAGAGTATATAAATACATATATATAATATCTCTATATTAAATAGAAAAAACAAAAATATGGGGAAAATATTAACAATATAGGGAATCTGGGTAAGGCTGTACTATAATTATTTGTGTTACTTTTGAAACAATTATATACATTAGAATTTATCTAAAAATGGTGGGATAATCATGAATATGTCATAAAAGAATAGAAATCTAATATGAAACAGAGTTGTTCTGCTCTGTCACTTAGATTATTAGTTATTTTTGATGACCAGTTTAAAGCATGGTTTACACAGGATCTAGCCTTCATAATTTGGGAATAAATGAGAAAACTGGACTACAGATATTTCCTTCGAAAACCTGTCCTCAAACACAATTGACTTGGAAAAGCATGAGTATTTTTACATTTTTTTTTCCAAACAATAGAACACTTACAAATGCAAATGAAATACAAGGTTTATTTAAATTAATAGTTTCTCAGCCTTATTCCATTTAATTCATACATAGTCACTTGGCTTACTACCTTCCATAGCTCTGTAGAGATGATCAAGAAAATATATGCAGGTAAATATTACTATATTGCTTTAAGGAGCTATAATACTGAAGAACATTGATT
Organism: Macaca mulatta; assembly: GCF_049350105.2. Lineage (NCBI taxonomy): Eukaryota > Metazoa > Chordata > Mammalia > Primates > Cercopithecidae > Macaca > Macaca mulatta. The sequence goes on along the minus strand of NC_133407.1, from coordinate 173,241,135 downwards.
TGAGTCATTTTTGTTTCTATAAACAGAGTTGCCTGATAGATTGTTTTGCAAATCTGTTTATTTGTTTTAGGGAAAATTTTTTCTACTAGTGTTACAGATACAGTATGCACCACCAGATGCTATTTTTATTTAATGATTTTCTACTCTTAATAACCTACGTAGTATGTTTAGAGTTGGAAAGCTGCCAAATTGACTCTAATTTAAATTTTCATATTATAAGTGAATATCTTGGTAAGTATCATAAATCATCCTGTGAAAATATCGATGCATCCAAAGCCACACTAAAACCATTTAAGTCCAAAGAACACTAGGTCATGTTAAACAAAGTGTACTCAGTCAGCAGATCAAAGCAAGTTCCAATTATCTTTAGATAAACTCAACTAAACTTTCAAAAAATATGTGCATCAAACATCATACTTCATCTATCCACAAGATACATTTTTTTTTTATCACTGGTGTATATATGCTCTCATTTATTAAAAGGTATATTTTGAACAATAAATCTGCCTTTCATACAGTGCCACTCATGCAAAGCCCTATATATCATAAACTGAAGTCAAACTTTGCCAATTTATAGTACAAGGAAGTGGGCTACTCTGCAGTAGCAGTATATTTAATTGGCAGTGAAAGTATTCAGCAAGTCAGGATCCTTTTGTCTCAGCAACAGTGAAACACCTCCATTCAAATAAATTAATACTCTTCTCTCAACTGATTTGTTTGGTAGGAGACGTAAGAAAAAGATGGAGCTGTAAATTAATTTTGAAATGTATCAACTGCATTAATTATTATTTTTATTTATTTCTGAGTGTTTTACTACCCTAAAACTTAGTGATATAAAACAACAACTATTCACTTGCTCAGGATACCAGTGATTGGCAACATTGGAAGGGCTCAGAGGGCATGGCTCATCTCTGCTTCTTATGGGGTGTCAGCCGGACTCATTCATGCTGTTGTGGGTCAGTTGGTAGGTCATCTGGTTGGTCCTGGATGACTTTCATTGCTTGCAACTGGCTGGCACTGTCAGCCAGGATATGTCAATACCATCCACATTCTATGTCCAGCAGGCTACCATGGACTTTTGTAGTACAGCATCTGATTTCTAAGAGGACAAGAGAGAAGCTAGACAGCCTCTTGAGTCCTGGACTTAGGAAGCATATCATATTACTCTGTTATTCTGTCGGTAAAGCAAGTTACAGGGCCAGCACATATTAAAAGGAGGAGAAATGGACTTATCCTTTTTATGGGAGTAATTGCAAAGTCGCATCATAAAATGCATATAATAGTAATGAGGGAAATTGTGGCAGTGACATATAAGGACAATAAAGTCATTTCAGGTACAAAGCATCACTAGGCCTTTGGACTTGAAGACCCAAACAAACAAAACAAAACAAAACAAAACAAAACAAAAACCCCCAAACCAAACCAAAACAAATGAAAACATTACTGAGAATTCAAATGGCCCATTAACCATCTCAACCTCATTTTTCAAACTATATTGTGGACACAGGAATTAGTTACTTCCAGAGGACAATTTGCATTGTGTATCAAAAGCTTTAATACAAACCTATCAGCACAACAATTGTACTCCTAGAAATAGATCAAGAAAGTAATTATGGATATGTACAAAGATTTTGCTACAATTACAATCATTGCAGCATTAATAATGTAAGAAAAATAATTCTACAAACTACTAATAAGTGATGGGTTGTACAGATTTTTGCAAAGCAATACTAAAGTGCAGTTTACTAACTGGAGTAATTATGTTACTCAGGATATTGAGTCAGCTACTTTTATGGACAGTCCAAATAACATGAATGACATGGAAAAAAATTACAATGTATTATTGAGTGAAAAAAAGCTGTGTATGGCAGAATCATGGTTTCATTTTATATAATATAATTAATATCTACTATATATACTCATATCAAGATATAGTCAACATTGATTATCTCTCTAGATGGACACATTCTTTGTTCTTAGGAACATGGCATTCTTTTAAAAGGTATAAAATGCTTTTTAAAAAGTTATTCTTTTAAAGGCAAAAAGTGAATATATCATAAGTACATTAATGCAAAACAGAATTCTAGTGCCCTATCAGCCTCACTTTTATAAAGCAATCCTCTATCTTCTCTGTGCTTTGAATTCAGCACAACAGTAATGACTGAGAAACAACCACACTATGTTTTTCTCTGGATCTTTTTTGGTTGGACTATATCACAATAGAAGAAGAAATATGTTTTGGCTGGTTCAATCTCTTTAATTGAAGCAGATTTCAGAATGCGATTCATCAATTTGGAAATCTAGAATCCAGTTAAACTGGTTCAGGGCTGCTCACTCCTTTCTTGGGCATCTTAATTCCTTTAACATAGGCTCCCATTAATGACTTGCTGCATTTTTGAAAAGACAAAAAAGAGTTAAAATGTATGTTTTGGTTTGAAATAGGACAAAAACACTTCAACTCACCCCTAGCTCTGATTTAAACTGGAAAATATCCTAAGAACTTCATGAAGCAGCAAATTGAGAGGGTTGCCAGGAATGGACAAACATCTGCTGGTTGAAAAGATCTGACCAGAATTAGAGTAGTGACTTTTCTGACTGAGTCCTTTAGTATACCTAGTGGCTGAACCCTGTGATATCCATTTATTGGACCATCAGATTTCATTGAAAGGCTGGAAATGTAAACTTATAATAGATTTGTTTCTTTACCAACTGCTTAATTATGATAACTTCGTCATGTTAACAAACTGAATTACATTTGTTATCCCTGCACTTACCAAGGCCTAACAGGTAAATAGCCTATCAACATGTTTTCATTTCAACCCTACTATTCCAAGTGGATGTGATTTGACTGTAAATTAGCTGCAGGCATCCACCTGCCCAACTCAAAATTATTTTTATGTTTAAGTAAAATGGTGGTCTATCAATTTAACCTTTCATAAGCAAAGAAAGACATATTTGACTTCTTGTCTGCATTCACTAGTAGGTTTACGTTTTTCTTTCTCAAATATTCATGGAAGCTCCAATTAGTATTTTAAATTTTCTGTGAATTTGTAATGAATGAGTCGAGTTTGCATGGCAACCAGTGGCCAGCTAGGACCCTCAAAAGAGATTTTTTCTGTTCCTGCTGAGAGTGTAATAATAGGGTCAGGTTTATATTTGAATGGTTCTCTCTTTTGGAATAAATTATAGTTGTGCATTTTAGTCTAAATTTAACTCAAAGAAAATTTGCTTTGCCTTTATATGTTGAACAATAACCAATTTGACTTTCACCTGCTAAGATGGTTCAGTATCCTCATTATACGTACTATGAGGGTAATAGTATGAGGAAGACTCAAAGTGTCAACCACGATAGAACCAGCATTATGAAAGTATCTCAGTTTCCATAGAAATATCATGGGCTACTGGGTGGAACAGGTATATGAAGGAATAAATAATTATAAAATTAAGCAAAAGATGTTTTTCTTAAGTCCGGCAATGTGTCTTGACAATAAAATATTTATGGAATGTGTCCTGGTGATTGCAGATTGGTTTTGAAAATTGCAAAACTTAGAAGTGACGTCCACGGGCTAACTCACTCATTTTATACAAAAACAGTATGTTTAAAAAAACATTTCCAAATAACTTAGGATCATGGTTAGTTTGTTTTCTTTTTTATTTTCCTATGTGTTGCGAAAATTAGTTCCTCCTTTTAGGCTACATTTTTGGTCTAAATTTTTGCTCTACTTCACAACTCTGTGCATTTGTATGTGGTCTAAATTTTCCTATGAAGATATTGGGATATTGAAGATATTTTCTATCTAGATATACCCTAGATTCAACATCCAAAAGACACTGATTTAACAGAATATAAAAGAAAAATTATATTACCATCTCAATATGTGAATAACAGTAATTTGTTAATAATATTAATTCTAGATTTTTTTATGTAGCAAAGTTGGAACAGAATGAAATAACAGAACACAATACCCATTAAAACCCTATAGGGCTGTACAACAATGTGAATATATTTAATGCCATTAAACTGTACACTTAAAGGGTAAGTTTCATGTTATGCATATTCTAGCACCATAAGAACATTAGATAATTTTTAAAGGTAACTGTGGGAGGATATAAATACTTACATCAGTAGCATATACTTAGAATTATGTACTAACCTATTTTGAACACTTTGACCAAAATTCAAATATTAATACATGTTTTTAGCATGATACTTTAAAATAACCAACAAAATCTGTCCTACCTCTCAAAAATTTTTGCCTATGTCCTAATTCCTAGAGTCTATAACTGTTACATTATTTGGGGAAAAAAAAGGTCTTTATACATACAATTAAATTAAGAATTTTTAGAGATTGTTCTGAGTTATCCAGTGGACCTTCAATCAAATGACAGGGTTCCTTATAAGAAACACAAAAGGGAGATCTGACAGAAATCAGAGAAAAAGGCAACGTGACCATAGAAGCACACAATTGGAGCAATGCTGCCAGAAGTCAAGGAGGGCCTGGAGCTACCAGAAACTAGAAGCAAAAAAAAGAATCTCCCCATGGA